>NC_043968.1:64281619-64391619 GCF_902148855.1 Sphaeramia orbicularis | reverse complement strand
CTGATATTTTCAATGTGAGGGTCTATGCCACCTTCTATTTCTTTTTTTTTTCCCTTCCTCTTTGCTCTCTCCTCCCTTCCCCCTTTTTTCTCCTTCCCCCTGCTTCTTCCTGTCAGGTCTGGCATCAAAATGTGGTTCAACAAAATACAAAATAAAGACAGTGGAATATCAAGGGGAGACTCATATACTTTATGAAGTTCCTCTTGGCAAAGCAAATTTGTTCAGCACAACAAGGCAGCCACACCACCATTCTGCTGTTATGATGCTGGACAAGACAAGTTAAAAAAGAAGAAAAATAAAATAAAATAAAGGAGCACAACACCTGAGAGTAAAGAGAACCAGGTTTAAGCAGAATTTCAACTTGTCTGTGCAACAGAAAATCCGCTAATGCAATCATTAATCGGAACCCAATGCCACAAATAAGAATTTCTTTCTCTTCTGCTTCATCCATGCGTCCCATTTATTTGGGTCAGAAGGTTTTGAGGACCTAATGCATGTTAGCAGCCAGCACGACTGCGTGATTGCTTGTCTGCAAAAGATGTTTCATCATTTAGCAGTTGTCCATCTCACACCTGTCTTAGGCAACACTCATGCTTCGGTTTGGAGAAACAAAGCGAAGTGCACCAGCCATGCATTATATATAAAGTAATATGTGTGTGCTACAGTATGATACTGTACCAATACACTCATTGAACCTAACAATAGCTGAACAAACTTAGAGGAAACTTTGTACCAGAAAAAATGTTCTTCTTTCTAGTTTAAAGTTTTGCCCTTGTAACAGTTCTGTCAAACTTTGCTAATTAGTGTTGACAATAAGAATTGGATTTATATTAATGAGTGTGTTATCACTTTAGATCCAGACTATTGGGGTATTTCATGGTCTGGCTGGGGGGACATGAAGCGTGGATTGACGTCTGCAGACCTTTATGCTTCGACATAAATTAAGTGAGGGTCACTGAGTGCAGGTGCGGTTTTTCATCCATAAGTCCTAAATTTTATGTGAAAATATAAAATGTGACTCAGGCTTTTGCATGTTGCTTTGATCTATCCACCCACTTTATCATCATGCAGTTTTCAGTCCCTATCTTGTTCTCCTTCCTCTCACTTTAACCATTTTTTCTTCATACTTTCCAGGTCTCCTTTCTGTTATACCCCTTTGTCCCTCTCCTTACATCACCCAGTCAAAGCGTCGTCTTGGTTCCTCTGCCTTCCTTGGCTCCCTGTGAATGGACAGAGGTGCTCATTAAGGCCAGTCTTTATCATTTAATGAAGTCATTGGATTAAAGGATGCTTTGACCAGTGGAAGAGGGAAGAAGTGAGGAGGGGTATTTGGAGTAGAGAGCAAGTAAGGAAATAGCTGCTGGCTGCATCAAATGAACATGTGTATGATTAATTGGGATTCAATTTTTCTTTGACAGTAAGATTTTAACCCATAAAGACCCAAATATCTACCAATGACCAATGTCATCTACTGATCTAAAATGTTTAATAACTTCTAATCCACTGATCCTATCAATACATGTAAATAATTCAAGTAAAATGTAGTTTGTCATCTTTTCATAGTCATCAGGTCTCCGTAGTGAACATGGAAACACAGTCATCTCCTCCAACATTGATTCACCAGTAAAATCCATGGAGTTTGATCAAAGATAGTGGATGGAGACACTTTTTTTATTCTCAGCTATTGATATCTTTGCTGAAAAAGCCACTTTTTCTTTTTCATCAGTTTTCCCTGTTTCTGATATAATAACCCTCTGCTTTTATGAACATCTACATGATCAGTGAATTAAATACAGGAAAATACATGATTTACACTGACAAAAACACAAATTACAGAGGGTATTATAATAGAGATAAATCATTTAAGATTAAAAAGGTTAAATCTAAAGATAAAATTATTTGGGACCTACAACAAAAGTAACAGTAGGTCTGTATGGGTTGATTTATTTAGCAGGAAAGACAAAAAATTTATTTTCATGCTTATAAATCTGCTGCAACTGCATCTTCAGGCACTAAGATTTTGGACCAAACTGCACTGACATAAAGAAGTAAAGATAGTCTTATTTGTTTTCAAATCTGTACAAAATTTTGGTTGAAGTCTTGCAGAAAAGGATGTTATTTCCTCACAGTGGAAATGCCTTTTTTTTTCTTAAAGTGGCTACAGATAGTACTGTGGTACAAAATATCGGTATGTCTATTACCACGAAGCCAATCAGTGCCCTCGTTGTATCATGCCTAGACTGGTAACTTGTTATATCCCAAAATGTACCAAGGCAATCAGATTTTTATTTTTTATATATATTTTTAAAGATTTTCAAAGAGGGCCAGGAGTGGGGAGACAAGGTAAATTTGACATTGATATAAATCAGACACTGGGACAACGTTCAGAGTGCAGAATTTGGACCACAGCACTCAATACACTGAACACAGAACTGACACAGAACTGAGAAGTCACATGGCACACTGCGGCAGCTAACATGTAGCTCCGCCCACCTTCTCCAGCTTCACTGACTGCACAGAGCAAAGAACACCAAAAAACAATATATAGAGTATTTAGATTAATAATTCCTATTCTATGCTATATACTATCACTTATTTGTTGTTTCTTCAATCAATTGCCACAGTACTGTGGTAGCAAAGTGCACAAAAGAATGCACTGAAGTATACGCCTTATATCACCACAGTACTGTGGCAACAAGAGGCTAATGAGTTCATGTAACAGTATCCATGATTGGCTCTAGTTCAAATGCGAACATTTGATTGGCTATGTGGCAACAGACAAACTGATATTTCGTGCCACAGTACTGTGGTAGTAGCCATTGCCTTTTATTTTATTTTAACTTGGCATATGTAAGAAATAATAATGCAGACCATTAAAGCTATCTCAGCTCTAATGAATTTTGTTTGACAGAAAGATTTAGATGTATTTTCCTGTAAGGATAAAGACTTTCTTTTTCTTATTCATACTGTAAATCTGCTGCAACCACAACTTTTAGCACTGACAGTTTGGTTTAACTTACATTGACAAATGAAAGTAAAGATATTATTTTTCATTTTTAAACCTGTACATATAATCTGCAAAATATGATTGCATTCGTGCAGAAAAGGATATTATTTCCGTGCTGCTTTTTGACTGTTGAAGTGCATTTTGTTGTTTTTTTGTTTTGTTTTGTTTTTTTTGGGGGGGGGTTATAACGCACCATGTCAAATGATGCAGACCATTAGAGCTATTTCAGCTCCCATGCATTATATATATAGTGGTTAATGTTTTAGAAACTTATTGTAGATTTGTTATACTAGTAAATGTAAAGTTTGACCCTGCTATCACTTCCTTAGATATTTTTTTTAGATATTTTAGACAGATTTAAGTATACTAATGTATGTAAAGTATGGCTATTGGCTTATTATTATTATTATTATTATTATTATTATTATTATTATTATTATTATTATTTCTTTTTTTTTTGACATTTTAGAGAGATTTAGATAATAATAACTGTAAAGTTTGACTCTGTTATCACTTTTTAAATATTTATATATATTTTTATATTTTACATTTCTACTTTTTTCCTACATTTTAGACAGATTTAACTTATACAAATAAATGTAAAGTTTGACTCTGCGATCCCTTTTTTTTTTTTTTTTTTTTTTTTTTTTGTACATAAGTTTAGCCAGTACGTTACCATAAAGGACAGTATATTCATCATGTTTCCAGGGAATATGTGGTACAAATTCAAGGCTTATAATCAAGCAAAGTATCCAATTAGTTTTATTTTTAGGAAATATACTCACCCTCTTGGTCAAATATATATTCGGGGGGCCTGGGTGCTGGTCCCCCCGATGGCACGGCCTGCGGCTCCTCCCAGTGTGGACGGCCCCAAAGGTGGCGTTTCCTTGATCCTCAGTGCCATGCCATGTCTCCCTGTTGTGTGCGTATGTGTGCATGTGTAAGTGTGTTGGCGTGTGTGTGTGTGTGCGTGTCTAGTATGGAGGGTGGGAGGGAGGGGTTTTCTTTGTAAATGTTTTTCTGTTTTTATTGTGTAATTGTTTTTAATTCTGTAAAGCACTTTGTGTTGCATCTGTGCATGAAAAGCGCTTTATAAATAAAGGTTGATTGATTGATTGATTGATCAGATTCAGGTGGTTTTATCACATCAAAGTCTAGCATGAAAGAATGACATGTATATCTTTCTGTGACTTTGGATGCCTCTCAGAAGCAGAGGTAAGCACTGTATATCTGATCCGTTATTCACATTCACCGTGCATAAGGAAAAGTTTTGATATTCAGTTTGAAGAAGAGCAGGACTTCAAGCTTTGTCCTGATGTAGATCCTGAGGGGGATAGAACATCAATAAAGTGTTAAAGCTTTTTAAGTGAGGATGCAGGCTGCGTTTGTATCCTCCCGACTCAAACCAAGGAGAGTGTACGGTGTACATCTCGCTGTGTAGGATTGAGACGTCTTAGCTTCAAGAGACATGAGAGCAGACACTGTTTCTGCCTCTCTCTTTGTATAACTCTTTATTTTTTCACCTTTTCTTCCACTCTTAAAGGTTCATCCCTGCTTCTTCGCTGTTACAGTCACTTCTCAATCAATATCCAGTCCTTCTGTTTTATTTTCCTTCCTATGTTTTATTTGACTTCTGAGAAACTAAGTCTGTCTGTCTGGTCTAGCTCATCAATAGAGGGTACTAGGGCCACCTGTTTCTCATGAAGAAGACAACAGGAATCACCTAAAATAATTTTACAAAAACATTATTATCTTTTTTTATTATTTTAAATTATACATTTACATAAACATAAGGACTTAGACATAAGGAGCCACACAGACACAATACAAAAAAAAACAAACACAAATTTAACAACAATCCTACAAACCTTTTAAACCCCAAAAAGAGAGAGAGAAAAAAAACCCCACAACAACAAAAAAACCAACAAAAAGATAAATAATATTATCAACTCTTCTTTACAATGCTCAGGGCTGATTAAGAGTTAATATAATGTATACTAACAACAGATTTCTCCATCAAAAGGACATAAGAGACAGCAAGACACTCTTGTTGACAGTAGAGAAAAAAGGATTCCATTGTTGATAAAACAAATTAATTTGTCCACGAGCAGAAAATTTAATCTTTTCCAACTTTAAAAAGAAAGGTAAATCATGTACCCATTGCACAAAGGTGGGTGGAAGAGGTTCCTTCCACTTAAAGAGAATCATACGACTAAAGCTATCAAGTTACTTTGGGCTTTGGACAATTCCAGCGCAGGGGAGGAAACTCCAAAAAATAGCCAGTAGGGGGCATGGTTGCACTGATTTACCCAAAGCAGTGCTAATCAAAGCAAAAATATTATTCCAAAAAGTATTAAGTTTCGAGCAAGACCAAAACATGTGAACATGATTAGCAGGGGCAGCACCACACTGGTTACAGTTTGGATTTACATCAGAGAAAATCTTTGCCATCTTTTGGTTGGTCCTAAAACAGTGATGTAAAATTTTACACTGCATAAATGACTGCCTAGCAAAGACAGAAGATGTATGAACCCTTTTTAAAATGCTAAGCCATAAACTGTCACAAATGTTAGATTTACTCAGTTTCCCGTTCTCCTTTTAGTACTGAAGAAAATGAATTTTGATTATTTAAAAATGTATTATATAGAGTTGAAATTATTCCCTTAAGTGCTTGGGGACATTCTAAAATTGAGTCACATGGATTTCTTCCCGGAGCATTAGGAAACTGAGGCATTATTTGGACAAAAAGTCACAAATCTGTAATAGCAGAAAAAGTCTCGGTTTTGGATCTGATATTTATTAATAAGATTGATGACAGACATGAATGTGCCGTTGTCATAAAGATCAGCAGATGTCTAAATCCCCCTGTCCTCCCAATCAGAATAGGCTTTATCCGATAGAACTGGTTTAAAGAGATGGTTTGACTGGATAGTTGTTTTTTTTTTTACAGAAATTGATGTCCATTTAAAGTGAAGCTTGAACTGAATCCAAATTTTAACAGTATGTTACACAATAATGTTCTTAGCATAATCAGCTGGAGGAACTGTGTTTAAAAAAACTAGAGCTTAAAGAGAGGATGGGCGGCAACATGCTGCCTCCAGCTGTAACCATGACGGCACATCAGCTCCCGGATCTTCATTAAGCCAGTGGACAATTGGTTGTATGCTCAATGCATCCCAATTATAATAGATAAAATTTGGAGCAGCCATTCCTCCCAACCTTTTGGGCTGTTGCAGTGCAGTCCATGAAAGCCGAGGAGGTTTGCCATTCCAAATAAAAGTTGATAAGATGCTGTTTAATTTATTGAAAAATGTTTTGGAGATAAAAACTGGTAAACATTGGAAAAGATAGGTAAATTTAGGTAAAATATTAATTTGGACAGAATTTATATGACCAGCAACAGAAGAGAGGACCAGCAATGTAGGGTGGACTTTGTCTCATCAAGTAAAGCTTGAAAATTAACAGAAAAAAGGTCGGAATACTGTTGGGTAACAATGATGCCCAAATAATCAAACTGGTTTGTTGTATTAAAAGGAATAGAGTCAGGTGGATAATTACAAGCTGCAGCATTAACTGGAAATAACTCACATTTCTCGAGGTTTAACTTGTATCCTGAAAATCTTTAAATTTTTTTGAGGATATTAAAAACATGTGGGAAACTGGTGTCTGGGTCTGATATGAACAAAAGCAGATCATCAGCATAAATAGAGATGCATTGTTCTCGGCCCTCTCCTGTGATCCCTTTAATTCCAGTATTTTGACGCAAGGCTAATGCTAGCAGCTCAATAGCTAACACAAAAAGAAAGGGTGAGAGGGGGCAGACTTGCCTCGTTCCTCTGCTGACAGGAAATTGATTGGAAAAAGTGTTATTTGTGCGAACTGAAGAGACTGGAGCAGTGTATAAAAGTTTCACCCAAGAAATAAAGATTGTACCAAATCCAAATTTTTGATAATAAAATAAATATTTCCATTCTACGCAGTCAAATGCTTTTTCAGCATCCAAAGAGATAACCACTTCAGGAACCGGAGAATTATTTTGATGATAAATTATGCTGAACAAACATCTTAGTTTAAAAAACAGAAAACCTGTTTTTAATGAAACCAGTTGGATCAGTAGAGATAATTTCAGGCATTATTGTTTCCAAACACTCGTTTGGAAGCAAGGAGTTTAGCTATTATTTTTATGTCAACATTTAGCAATGAAATAGGGCGACAGGAACATTAAAACATTAATATTTAAATAAACAAGCTATACATGATGTAGCCAGTGACAACTGTGTAAAATCTGCATTCAAGTGGAGTTTTAAAATGTTATTGTCGTTTAATGAGCAGTCAAGTCATGTGTTTCCTGTTTGGGTGTACAAGTTTCTCCCTTTAGCATAATAGACTCTGGTTATAAATGGTGCATTTGCAGTAGACCCCCTCTGATACAAGAGATAGGAGAACCCAAGATGGGAATGAGTGGAGCCTCCAAGAGTCATTCATGGGTGTAGGGGTGCAGGTATGAGCTGTAACAGCTTGAACATCAGTAACATCAACTGTGTACAAATGGAACTGTAACCTGTAGCTGGATTGAAACATGGTTAAGACTGGTTTAGGCCAGAAGAAGAATTCTACAAACTTCTGTGGAAATCTGTAGAAAGTCACAGTTGTTTTCAGTCAAGTAGGTGTTTTAGATACATGATCAACAGATGTAATTGCACGCCACTGTAAAGATTGTCCTCAGACACAACTCTACCCTATGACTCAAAACATTTGGAAATGTCTCTTGTCATCTATATTTAGTCTTTTAATTTGGACTGTCAGGAAAGACCTGCACATGGAAGGCGAGTATAGTCAAATTCCAGTGTTTTTCCCCTGATTTCAGCTCTAATAAGACAATCATAATGAGGGATCAGGTCTGAGAATTATGCAAAGTACGTATTCTTGCAGTTTATCTCCATTTCCAGATTCCAGTACTGATAAAATATACTGGGGTCAATATATACAATATGCTCCAAATATCCCCCAAACTGAAACGTGCCACATTCGGAATGCAAATGAGAGGTGGGCATGACAGCCTTTCCTTTTATCCGGCGTATGATGACACTTCACATGTCACACCTACAGAGGCAGCGAGACAAAGCCAAGCATGTCAGAATTCTTTTATTTTGACTTGTCTGTTTGACAATTTCACCACAACCACTGGGACGCTTCAGAAACCGTAACATGTCCTTTTGTAGTCACTTCTGTCATGAGCAATTGAATTGTTCATGCTCCTGCAACCACCACATCAACATCATTCGATCGCACAAGCCTCACTTCATTAGTCCAAGTGGAGAAGTCACAAGTGAGTTTAGTGTAACTGATCTAATACAGTCCATGAAGTCGAGCCTAAAGAGACTCGCTTGAGTGACGAGACTTGCCTGAGGTAGTTCTACTAGTGGATGCATCAGGCTAATAATATGTTATCCCTGCAGTTTGGACCATAAAATGTTGGATCAATCCATCAATCAAAATGTATTCATATAGCATCACATTATAACAAAAAATATCTCATGACATTTTACATTTAGAGCTTAAGCCAATTTACAGAACCCCAACAGAATCCTCCAGGAGCAAACACTTGGTGACAGTGGAAGAAAAAACTACCTTTAACAAGCATAAACCCAGAGGAGACCCCGACTCTGGAGGATAGATGTCTGACATGACCAGTTAAATGATTAAGGAGAGAGGGTTAAAGGAAGAGAGAGAGAGAGAGAGAGAGAGAGAGATTGGGGGAGGGGGAGAAGAGGGGAAATAAGGGGAGAGACATAGATGCACAGCAAACTGAACTACAACTGTTAACCCTTTATCAGGCAAGTGACCATTTCTGGTAATTTCCACACACATTACAAGAGTGACAGCAACAGTTACAGTGAGGACAGTGAGTCAACAATCTCAGGTCCAATGTGGTCTACAGGATCTGCAAGGTCCACCTCTGCTTGAACAGTGAGTGTAACTGCTTTGTTAGGTACCATAAAGTAACAGTACTAATGTAAGGAATGATGTTCAAATGGATAATGTGTTTGCTGACAGGTGTCTGGATCAGCACTTGTGTTGTTGTAATGTTACAAAAGTGATGTTCTTATGTTCTAAAATACATATTCCTTTCACTTTACATGTGTTCTCTTGTATTTTTTTATATACATTTCTTGATTTTTTTTTTTTTTTTTTTTTTTTTTTTGCCACATAACAAAATATGGTAACTTCATTAACCTTGATTTTGTACACAACAATACTTCTTTTTTTTTCTTTTCCAAATTTCACAAAAATAATAAAGTCTTGCTATGTCCTCCAATAACACACTGACAGAAACCTGGAGTAGACCCCGACTCTGGAGGATGGATGTCTGACATGACCAGTTAAAGGGTTAAAGAGAACGAGAGAGAAAGAGAGAGATTGGGGGAGGGATGAAAAAGTGGGGAAATAGGGGGAGACACATGGATGCACAGCAAACTGAACTATAACTGTTAAAAAGTAGAGCTGCTGTCACTAGTATAACCAATAACTATTATAAATACCCATAACTGTCAATACTACTACTCCAAATACAAGTACTAACAGTGGACATAGTACTACTGCAGCTGTTAGTACATGATGCCTCTGATTTATTCCTTCCTGACCTAAGAGCTAATGTTTCAAAAAGCTCACTCCTAAACTGAATTAGTCTTAAATCTCTCCTTTCCTTCTCTCATCTTTCCTCTTACTTCCTCACATCTTCTATTTATCTCTCCATTGTCTTTTTTCAGTTTTTTCCATGTCCTGTTCGCCGTCTTCTACGTTTCCCTGTTTTTCGTCTCCCTTTCTCTGTTCCCGTTTTCACTCTCCCTGTGCGTCTTTCCTTCCCTCTCTCTCTCTTTCTATTTCTTCAACCCCCCACCCTATAGGGATACAGACTCAGTAGAATTACCATCCTCTTGATCTATAATTACCACACAACTCTCTCTACCCCTGGCTCTCTTTCTCCTTGCCAGCCAGTCTCAGACTGCAAACAGGATACATACATCATCATTTAAACTTTTTTTTTTTCCGAATACAGCCTCCTGCTGTTTGTGTGGGGGAATGTCTGTATGTATATGTAGGATGTTTAAAGGAGGATGCCAAATGTGTATGACAAATGTATGATCCAATCACCTGTATACTGAATGAGACAAATAGAAAAAAACAGATATTATGATCTTTTACCCTTTTTTTTTTTACTTTGTCCATACTATAAAGCATGATTAAATAGTACATACTGTTGGCTGGAGGTGTATTCTAAGATGTAAATGCACTCCCTTAATTATATGTGTGTCTCTTTTTTTTCCATTAATTTGTCCACTTGAGTTTTATTATTCTGTTGTTCCAGTCCTTATTTTTTAGGTCATGTCATGAAGTTTTGATACAGATACATCACTTTCTCCCAGTATATGTTCCCCTTTTTTTTGTTTCATTCAGCATATATTATTAAGGAAAAGAAGCAAGACATTATTATTGTATTACCGTCTGTGATGCAGAATTTGTTTTATATCCAGCTCACACCTGTTGGGTGATGGAAAATAGGCTTTTGATGTTCTTCTGCTATAAAAAAGAATGAAAATATCATAGGAGCAAGGAGGCTAAATTGCTTCATTTTTACATGACAAAACAGATAACATATGATCACAATAAATCAATGACAAAAAAAAAAGGGGGGGGGGGGATATATTTGTAAATGTAAGATTAATGAAATGTAAATGGGGCTCAAACCATGGTACAAAAGATGCAGCCATTTCTTCATGTTCTTAAATTTGTTGGTGACAAATAGAACCTGACTTTCAGTTATACCAGATTTTAAATGCATGTTTATGTGTCTGGAAACCAGGGATGTATAGCGTAACCTAAATGTAATTTGTTATTGAAGGATTCAATACTTTTCTGGCCTTTCCTCTATAGGCAGCATAAGGTTGGCATGGATTGTGAATCATATTTGACCACAGTTTTGTGAACTTTTATGCACTAAAATAAGCCCAAGTTAATTCTCTGTAAACTAAACAAGTAGTAGAAGTAGTGTTTTCAAAACCACTTCAGTTGAAACTAAGACCAGACTGTATTAAAACTAAGACTTTGAGAATTTGTGTGGCCAAACATAATGGATTTCTTACCATAACATTGAAACTACAATCATCTATAAGTTAGTTAAATTTCCATGTAAAATGGGAATTCTAGGGTGTTCTGAAGTGTTTTGATACAGCTCTGCTGGTGTCATTCAGGCTGTGTATTTCAATATGTGTACCAGAAGATTAATGTTTGACATGAATCTTTCTTTGCAAATATTACATTGTAGAATTTACACATTTCTGTGTGTTTTCATCTCAAGTTTGATTCAGTTTTATTTATGTAACACCAATCATAATTTAGCAATATCTCAAGGCACCTCACAAATTGAGTCCAAGGCCTTAAAGATGCTATACAGAGAAAAGAGGAACCCAACAAAACCTCTGAGCTCAAGTCCATGGTGGAGGAAAACTTCTTTAATAGATGAAAAAAAAACCTCTGACACAGCCAGTCTCCAGGCAGGCGGCCGTCTGCTTCGACGGGTGGGGGTGAGAGGAAAGAGGAGAACGAAGAAAAGCAACAAACAACTCAGACACTGGACAGGAGTCAGACCCTGGGCAGGGGCCAAGAACTGCACATCAGGGATGTATAGATCCAGAGATACCTGCAGAAAGAAGCAGACAGAGCTCCTGTTTGGAACAGATGAACCCTAGGATACATTATAATACAGAAGATTTATCTCCTTTAGCTCCTTGTATAGTTCCTGGAACAAATTTTTAGATCAGATCTTGAATTAACCCTCTAAGACCTAGAGCAAATTAGCACAGGTAGCTGACCTGAACTAGTTTATTCAGTTTTTTTTGTGAAGTGTTTCTATCCATCGTATCAGGCGTGAAACATGATCCATTTCAGGAGAACCTCAGTTTTAGTTGGTTCATTTAATGTCATAGTTTTGCATTTTTTTGTGTGATATTTTTAATGTGCAACCTTAATTTTCTTATTTAGAAAATGTGTTAAATATGTATATACAGTTCTTATTACTGTTATTCCTATTATTGTATATTGTTTTTGCACTATTTTTATGCATGCACACTTTTTCTTGCACTTTATTATGTTGCTGCCTGACTGTTGAATTTCCCCGTTGTGGGATCAATAAAGCCTAATCTAATCTAAATATAGACGTAATAGACTTCTAACCATTCTTACGCAAGTTACAGCAATTTACTGGCTTAAATTCAGAAACTGTGATGAATCAAGGCAGCAAAATGTTTTGTTCTCAACAAAAACCTATGCAGTGCCACTGAAAAGCTCTGGAAACTTCACTTTAACTGACATTTTAAAGCATATGGGTAGGATTAGAGGTTCAGAAGTTATTGACTTTTTTTTGGGAAAACAGCCACTTCAGCCATAGATAGTGATGTTGGGTTTTGAGGGTTAAATCTCATGCCCTTTTTGTCCAAGACCAAGAGAGTATGACAACATTAGCTGTCTGTGCCAGGTTTAATAATGTTGTCTACTATCAAAATGTGGAGGGGACCTGTTCTGTGAGGAGTTTGCATGTTCTCCCCATATTTACGTGGGTTCTCTCTGGGTACTCACGCTTCCTCCCATCATCCAAAGACATGCACTAACAGTATTGTGCAAGTTTCTTCCAAACTGTAATAGATTACAGATTACTTGTTACTGTTATTTAAAAGTAATTCCTTACCTTACAATATTACTGTCTCTGTAATGCGTTACTTGATTCCTGTTTTACTTTTGAGTTACATACAGACTCTTGTCATAATTGGCACGTGCACAGTAGACCCCCCCCCACCCCAACAGAGATGGGAGAGTGTTGAGACACATAAATTTGCACCCCAAAGTACATCTGGATGGATAGCTCAGTAAGTAACGCTACGGTCTATGATGTTTGAATCCCTGCAGAATTTATTTCAACATTTTACATGTTCAAACAGGGGGTGCTGCAGATAAATAACAGATAAATAAATCCGCTATTGATAAAGATCACAGGGATCATGCTAACTAGCTTCTTGAAAGCAGGGTTAGGGTTGGTAATGAGCATACGTTTATGTCACCAGTGTATTGTCTTCTGCCATCTTCACCCATTGGCTGACCACCAACAGGAAATAGAACTTTTCAAACGCATTTTTAATTCTGTTAGGTCACACAGTCTTTTTATATTTTTTTATTTGTGCAATTAAATTATGGGGGGAAATTATGTTGTAATGCAAGCACTATTGAACATGCACCAAGTAAAATATTTCTGAAAATGTATTAGTAATGCCTTACACTAATGCATTACAGCTAAAAGTAATCTGTTACTTAATGCATTACTTTTGTAATGTGTTACTCCCAACACTGTGCACTAATAGGTTAAGCTAAATTAGCCATAGGTGTAAATGTGAGCATGATTGCTCTGAATATGTCAGCCCCGCCATGAACCGCCTTCACCCATAGGTATCTTGGACAGGCTTCAGCACCCCTGCGACTCTCTCGAGAATAAAGCGTTTAAGAAGATGAATGAATGAATCAAACATGATTGTTGTTCAGAAATGCTGAGATCATACATATCTGAGTTTGCTGAGATGCACAATGGTAGCATGTTATTCTGGCAAATGGCTGAGAGTTGCAGTAATGAGGAACAATGGGTTCAGGTGACCTTGTCCTTTACAGGTGATGTTGGAAACTGTTTGTATGATGGAATCAATAAATCACCAGAGAATCAGTGACCCAGTATGCTAGTACCACTGACTTAAGGCCAAGTGGGTGACTGTTTTTTAACCAGCATGCCATTTGTTAAAATAAGTCACTCAGTCAGTTGTTTAACTATGATGAAATTAACAAGGCAGTAGATAAGGCAGTGAGGGTAAACACAGTTTGTAACCTACACTTCTATTCTCCTCAACATCTATTATTCATCGGCCAAGATGATTCTTTCATGAGGCAAGCTAGTTGCTCATAATTCATAACGCAGGCTGTGGAAACTAGGACAGAGTGAGTTACAGGCAGAGAGGGGGGGAGGGGGAAAGGAGGAGGAAGGATGAGAGGGCTGAATGAGGAAGAGGGTGACGAAAAGGATGAAGACAGAGAGAGTGTCAGCATGAGGAGGTGAGAGAGGCAACAGGATTTGGGTTTACAGAAATATACTTGAATGAGGATGGGGGGGGCGGATGCTGCACAGTCTGTTCACGTTCACTAAAGAGAGGCAAAGAGATGGAAACAGAGAGGTAAAAGGCTCCAAATGGAGAGATGGATGGAAGGGAGGAAACAATGAAAAATACAGATCAAGAGACAGAGGAAGAAAATGAGAGAGACAAGAAGGGGGGGGGGGGGGGGGGGGGGTCTGGATGGTGTGACAGATATCTCCATCAGGCACCAGGGGGAGGAGTCTGTGGTAAAAAAAGAGAAGTTTATCATTGGTCCTTTGTTTTACCAAAGCATAATGGGAATACATTTGTTCAGGTTTAATTGTGCTGCCCGCTGGGGAGGCAAGTGATTTCCCTGCATTTTCCCTCACACAGCTGACAGCTAATAAGGACGATTAGTTTTACAAACTTGACAGCAATGAAGGCGTTGACCTTTTTTGCTCCTTATTCAGAATCAGACATTTTTAGAATAATCTCCTTAAAGCAAAACATGTTTGGCTCTTTTCGCTTTAGCTTGTTTTAGATGTCATTTCTGCCGCAAGGGGTCTCGAATAACAGCAAAAGTTCTTGCTTCCACTTCCACTGTTTTGGAATTTGGCTTGTACATTGAGTGACATCTATTCACATTTTGACATTTCATTACAATAAAATAGCTACAGGTGATGTTAAAAATTAACATTAGTAAAGGAAGCATGACAAAACTGATCAAAAGAAACATAAAATCAATAAAATTGCAATTTTTGTGAATTTCAGCATATTTGGAAACTATTGATGTAATAACAGTAGGAAGGTCAAGAAAGTATAAAACAAGTGTAACAGGGTTATTTGTTTTTAGATATTTTACGATGTAAAGGCTGGATCTATGGAGGACTGTACCTGCCATATTAAAAAATATATACAGAAATATAAAAAATGGGTTGATAAGTTAATTTCCGTACCATTTATTATTCTATTTTGTCCTTATTTATATTTTTCCTTATTTAATTTTTATCCCTGCATTTTTTTTCTGTGTTGCTTTCTTTTTACATTTTCTTTTTCTCTTTTCTTGTTTATTTCTATATTTTATTTTCATCTGACATCTTATTAATTTATTGTCATTTTTTAATTCATAGTCATATTTACCTCTTCAGGTTTCCCCTTTTGCATTTTCTTCCTCTATTTAGTTCTCCAAGCCTATTTACTTCTGCTTGTCTTTTTTACATTTCTGCTTGTCCTTTTTCTTTTTCCGTATGCATTTATGACTCATCAGGCAAATAAGGGGGTGGTCTTTAAAGGCGTGTCCTTAGGTCAGCTCTTCTCCTATTGGTTAATTTCTATTCGAGGGGCTGTTCTGTCAGTGCTGAATAGACCAAGAAGTATCTGGTCCTTGTGTACTGTTTGGTGTGGATATAGGAACCCAGAGACTGTTCCGGTTTGCTTCACGGACAGACCTCTTGGACCAAGTAACATGGGTGATCCAGATGCAGTTGAAATCAGGGCATCCAATGTGGGTCACATTAGATCAGTCATCCAGATTAGAATACAGCAAACCGAAATGAGCCCAACGGGACCCGACGGGACCCGACGGGACCCGATGGGTTGGGCTGGGTTCGGACAAAAAGGAGTGTTGTTGTGGTTTGGTCCCTTAATTTGCAGTGAACATTCGATGTTGTGAAAAATACTTATCAGATGAGCTAACATAGACCTACTTCATTTCATGGTAATAATTGCTTTTGAAATACATTTAAACCATAGAACCATCTTAGGTTTGGTTTTTATAGCGGTAGTGTGATGGAGTCATTTCATTCAGGTTCTGTTCACAGACCACAAATGTGTAAACCAGTACATTTAATGACAATCTATAACACAAATATGGGAACAACTGGATTTAACTGATCGAACGTTGAAGTGTGGGTCAAGTTCGGACAGAAATCGGGAGACAGCGGCGGTATCTGGAGGCACAAGTATAGCTTCATGCCACAGTTCATAATGGTACCAGTGCCTCTGAACGGCACTCCTAAGTTTTTATCTGAACCTGGCCAGACCCGTCAGGTCCCATCGGTCTTGATTCGGTTTGCAGTACTCTAATCTGGATCACTGATCTAATGTGACCCACACAGATCCCCTGATTCTAATCTAACTGCATCTGGATCACCAGTGTTACATGGCCCAAGCGGTCGGTCCGTGAAGCGAACCCAAACATTCTCTGGGTTCCTATATCCACACCAAACAGTCAAGTCCTCAGTGACTGTGGGATTTCTGCAGCAGTAATCCTGCTGGTTTTCAAACAACACAGCTTCATGTCCCCCTATCAACACCACGAGCACCAGGTGTTTCCTGGTCTATTCAGCACTGATAGCGCAGCAGCCAAATACAAATTGACCAATGGGAGAAGAGCTGACCTAAGGACACACCTTTAAAGACCACCCCCCTCATTTGCCTAATGAGGCATAAATGCATACAGAAATAGAAAAAGGACAAGCAGAAATAAATAGGCGAAGCAGAAATAGAGGAAGAAAATGCAAAAGAGGGAATACTGAAGAGGTAAATACGACTATGAATAAAAAAATGACAATAAATTAATAAGATGTCAGATGAAATAAATATAGTAATAAATAAGAAAAGAGATAAAGAAAATGTAAATAAAAAGCCATGCAGAAATAAAGAGCGAAGCAGAAATAAATAGAGCAAGAAAATGCAAAAGGGGGAATATTGAAGAAAATGTCAATGAAAAACAATGCAGAAATAAACAGGCAACGCAGAAATAAATAGAGGAAGAAAATGTAAACAGAAAGCAATGCAGAAATAAATAGGTGATGCAGAAATATAGAGGAAGAAAATGCAAAAGGGGAACACTGACAAAAATGTAAATAGAAAGCAATGCAGAAATAAATAGGTGACGCAGAAATAAATAGAGGAAGAAAATGCAAAAGGGGAATACTGAAGAGGTAAATATGACTTTGAATAAAAAAAAGACAATAAATTAATAAGATGTCAGATGAAAAGAAAATATAGAAATAAACAAGGAAAGAGATAAAGAAAATGTAAATAGAAAGCAACGCAGAAATAAATGCAGAGATAAAAATTAAATAAGGAAAAATATAAATAAGGACAAAATAGATAAATAAATGGTACAGAAATGAACTTATCAAGCCATTTTTATATTTCTGTATATATATTTTTTATATGGCAGGTTCAGTCCTCCATAAGGATCTACTAAGATCCCAATTTGCGTGTAAATGCCCCATATTGCATATTCACTGCGACAAACATACTAATTGGATGCAGACACACTAGTTTGCACGTTTTAATACATGCAAACCTTTAGTAGATCCGGCCCTAAATGTTACGTAAAATGTAATGATTCTCAGAAACTTCAAGGTCATTCATTCATTGTAGCACATGGAGAATGAAATGTGTACTCAAGTCCCAGTGATAAGATAATAATAGGATAAAAAAAATTTTTTTAAAAATCCCCCCAAAAAACACAAACACAGAAACACATACACAAGTAAAACACACCTAAAACACCTAAAGTAACGGTGCTGTTGCTGTAAATTGCTGCAAGTTGTTGTCTACATATAGTTCCAAAAACCTTGGGACACTGTAAAATGTAAATAAAAGCAGAGTGCAATGATTGGCAAATCTCATAAACCCATATTTCATTTACACTCAACCCCAGGAAGCATATCAAATGTTAAAACAAAAAAAAAAGGGCCATAGAGTGATCTCCATTACAGAGTGATGCCTGGATTTAATGCAGTGGCTTGAAGATCACAGCATTCATATTGATTTTCAACCCTGTCTCTTTCCCACAGACATTTCTCCAGATTCTTGGACTGTTTTTTATATTATCTACTGTAAAGAATGAGATGGACTGAGAAGCCTTTGTAATTTTACATGAACTTTCCTGTGACCCTCACAAAAAATAAATGGTTCAGAAAATGGATGGTAAATTCTAAAATTGTTCCACAATTTGTTGACATAGTTTCAGTCAGATTAATAAATCTTTGCCCATCTCGCCTTCTCTAAGATGCTCTTTTTACACCATCATGCTACTGACCTTTTCCCATTTCACCTAATTAGTTGCAACCTGTTCCTTCAGGTATTTATTTTTGGTACTACTTACTTTTCCAATTTTTTTCTGGCTGTCACAAATTTTTTTGGAGGGATGTTGCTGCCATCACAATCAAAATTATTCATTTTTTTCTTAATATGCAATATTTTCTCACATTAAACATTCAACACATTTCCTATGTTCTAAATGTGACTAAAATATGGGTTTGTGAGGTTTGCAAATCACCATACTCTGATCTTATTCACATTTTATGCAATATCCCAACTTTTTTTTAATTTGTGGTGTACATTTAGTGATATGGATGTTTTTGTTTTGATAAAACAGCTCCAGGTGATGTTGAACATTAAAGTACAACTATGCAACATTTTACTGTTTTGGTTCTTTGCTGTTCTTAGGTCTTTAACATCATTTTTGTTGCTGTTTAAAACTCTATGGACTGTTACAACACCTTGTAGGAAAATATTGTAGAGTGGGTGGAAGCATAGCAGGAAATTAGCCCAGTGTCAAGTGCCAACACTGATCATACTTTTAATTTGACAGTTAGGAAATTTTACAGTAGGACAAAAATCACAACAGGATAGCGATAGCCTATGGCTCTCACTCAGGGTGCAACTCTACAAAAATACAAAAATAAACACAAAAAGGCCAATAAACATTGCCATACACATATTAAGTCAAAACTAATACTAACACAGCAACCCCACTGAACTCCTGCACATAAAAATAACATATTTACAACAACATGCCCACTACCCACAATGCACTGCGGCAAACATGCCACAATATGAACTTTGGCATCAAGCATTTCCCTGGCTTTGGATGCACTAAACCAGCCTTCAACATTTTGTCCCATGAATCAAAGTCATAAAGGTAGACAAAATGCAAGTGTTAAAACACTTTGCAACAGTTTCCATTCGGGCCAGACTTTTGTATTTTGGATAAAATCATAAATGAACATGATAATATTCATTCATTTCTAAACCCACTTTATCCTCACTAGGAGGGTCACAAGGGCCGCTTGGAACATATCCCAGCTACTTATGGGTGAAGGCGGGGTACAACCTGGGCATGTCGCCAGTACATTATAACATTTTTGTTACATTTCATGGATGCTGCTTATAGTTAGTTTTTTGTACTTAAGTCACATCGAAAGCTGATCAAACCTGAGTGTTTCAACAACAAACAAAAAAAAAGAAAATCTCAAATGTGTGTTATGCATTATCTTATTTGTTAGAGGTTTTGAGACAAGTCATGACGATCATGAAAAAGGTTTCGTTGGATGTACAAAACTATTTATTAATTTATAACCTTCATGTAGCCAGGAAAAAGCTCATTGAGATTAAAAATATTTTTTTCAAGAGTGTCCTGGCCAAGACAGCAGCAGCAGAAGTTACACAAAATAGAAATCACAGCCATATAGCCACACTAAAAATATACACAAAACACAATAAAAGTCAGTACTTAAACCAGACATAAATCACTAAACCAAGAACATACATATAAAAAAAAACACCATTATTTTTAAAAGGTGCTAAAAGTATAACAACAATGTTCCTTAAAAGCATCTCAAAGCAGAACATCTATATCCAGATTTTTCCTTTTCCCATTCATTTAAAATGACTTTGAATGTCTTAAAAGAGACCAATTCTTTCAGTTTACTTAACACTTGATTGGCAGACATTATGTAATAAAGATGGATCATGTTCTTCAAGGTGATGTAGTTCACTATAGCTGATTCCCACTGTAGAGGAGGTGACAAACCACTTTGTCTCTGGGGAGAGTTATAGGTGTCGTGCCACACAAAACAATTTTTATTTTTTTTGTTTTTTTTGTTTGTTTTTTTTTTTGTTTTGCAATATGTTAGGTCCCTAGGTGTTTGTGTTATGTTGTGAATTTGAAAATGAACCACTGTCTCCTCTGTCTGCTATTGCCACTGAAAAGAAATAAGCAGAGAAAACAAGTCAATTATAAAAGCTGGTCAGTGAGACATGGTAATGCTTGAGCTCATTACTATTCATGAACTCACCCGGGTGAGACCACACCCACAGAATTTGTCTAGCTCAGTGACGGTTTGCACATACAGCAAGCTGGGGCACTGAAAAAGGGGGGGGGGGGGGGGGGGTGTAAACATGACAAATTCATGGGGCCCAGCATTCCCAGGGGGAATAGAGCAGTGGAGTAGGCCCAGTGGATACAGGTTAGAAGTTGTGAAATATCCATGTAAGGTCCACTGTACAAGAGAGAGGAAGCCGGGAGTCGAAAGTTCAAAGCATATTAAGTTTCATTTTCAGTTTCCACCAGTTCCTCTACTTGTTGCACAGGGTAAAGGATGCTGAAAAGCCAGGCTCTCATTGGCTAGCTGATAGCTACTCTGAGTCAAGCAGATTAGCATGTTGAATATTCATGAGAACTAGCACAAATCGAGCTCAGTCTTCCAGCAGGCTTTCTATGGGTGTATTCACACCTACTTCGTTTGGTACAGTTTTAACGGAAATACAATTCTGTGTATTTGTTGAGAAACAATAATTATAATAAATACATGTTGTTTCCGAATAAAAAATACTTTATATTTTGAGAGGAAAGCACAATACCTGTAGCATGCACTGTCCATTGTACTTCTTGATGTTCCTGGGCCATCTTCTGAGTCAGAGAGTGCAGCTTGTATTACAAACCATAGAGGGGTGGAGTGGTAAATGCAGGTACTTAGGAGTCCTTAGTCATGCAATATTTTAGAGCCTACACTGCATTCACCACTGCTATTACCCTGTTGTGCACTATCCATAATATTTTTAAATTTAGTAAGATTAAATGAGGTTAAGGAACCATACATTACCTTGTGTCATCAAATCAGTAACATAATCAATGTTACTCACTACAGTATCAGCCTAACAGAATTCAGCAGCACTTCCATTTGTTATGATCACCTCTGAATCTGATGAGTCTGTGCTGACATCCTGAGTTGTGAAATACAAGAACAGACAAAAAAGAATTTACTTTAGTTACTCAGTTCTTCAGTTCAGTTCTTGTTTGCTAATTGATTGCAGAATCCCTTTACAATAAAAATCTTTAACTGTACAAATATATATTGTGATCCTTTGGTATGCTTTGTTGAGTGCACCCTGTAGGCATAGAGAGTGAAGGGTGTGTCTGTCCCAGGAATGTTCTTTGTGCCATCAGTGTAAAGAAGAAAGTAGGGACCACCTTATAAGTTTTTTTTAAGTCCCTCATTTTTTTTTTGTTCAGCAGCTTTATACATTTGCTCAGCATCCACCCCTGGGTGCACTGCAAAGTGGTAGCACCATTCCTCTCACAGCTTTCAGCTCTCCATCTTACATAATCCTAATGCCTACAAAAATCTACATAGAAATACAGAAGTATGTTGTAAACAGGATCATTGACACAGCACAAGTACATGACATACTGGACTACCCTCACAATGGTCAGCCTACATCAAGTTACCTTCACACATTTTTTATTCAGAGGTTCTTTTTTCTTTTTGAAAAAATGATTGTCTCTCCTTGTTTAATGCCTGGAATTCTTGGAATGTGGACAGCACACTTTTTTCCTGTACTTTCTGGATCAAACATTTCAAATACAAAATCAAATATTATAAAGATTAGCCTATACATTATTGCTAATTCTTATAGGTTAAACATTACCTTCACTTGTGCCATACTTCTCAACTTCATTTAAGAATTTGATATTCTTGTCACACAAATCACAGAAAGTGGATGCACAAACAAGTTCATGTCCACAAAACGGACAGTACATTTTTATCTGTAAGACAAATGAAGCATGGGCTGAATAAGACAAGAGCTAGCTGGTAGGCTGTAGTTTCAGCGAGGAGAAAATAAAACAGAATAATACTGTAAGCATACATTCAGTTTTCTTTATTTGCACAGCTTACTTCCATTGTGGCTTATTGTGTTATGTTGTGTTGTGAGCTGGCAGTGTGACTGCAAAGCTGGCAGTAAGAGCAAAAGTCTGATCAGTGAGAAAGAAACAGAGGGAACTGTAAATAAAACAATATATTAACAAAACAGTTAAAGCCTCAAATTGCACAAATAATTTGTTTGCAAGTTACAAGTTTTACTTTTGAGATGACATTGTTTTTCTTCAGTGAGTTTTGTTTTCTCTCAAATTCTTGTTTTTCTTGGATATTGAAGAAGGTTTGTTTGATTATTTTGATACAAAACTGATTCCATAATTCTGATCCTAATTAAGATGCAAATGAAAAATAAAGATGGAGATGTTATAGTCTGGGTAAAGAGGTGAGACATGAAGACAGAACTCTGCATCAGTTTCCTCTTGCTTTGGGGCTTGAAGCCAAAAGATCAAAATTCAAACATCATTCAGCCACTGTTTGTGTACGTATGAGTGCATGTTTGTGCAAGAGAAAGATATCACAGAGAAAGTGTGTGATTTCTCCCCGTTATATAGCTCTGGGCCATGTACACAGTAGAAAGTCACGACCCCAAAGTACACTACAGGGTCTGAATTTCAATGCCTTTTTGACTGAAACAGAGCATTTGTGAGTGTGCATGTGCTTGTATGCGTGTGTGTGTGTGTGTGTGTGTGTGTGGGGGGGGGGGGGGTCGAAGTGTAAGCGCGGGGGACAGTATCCCTTTGGGAGCTGAGCACAGAAAAAATAGGATGCTGAATTGTGACAATGACACACTACCCTGGTACATACGGAAACACATATGCACACAAGAACATACACACACACACACACACACACACACACAGTAAGCACTCTTGGAAGAGGTGCGAGTGTAGGGCAGAACAAGGTGACCACAAATAGAGTTGGAACCAGGCTAAGCATCTTGGCACCTGCTACCACACAGCCATGCCAGTTCACTGTAAAGCAGACAGACATCCTCAATTTTTTTCTTTTCATATACGCTCCCCTGGTTTCAACAGACAAGAGCAGCAACGTAACATCACTGTGGCACCTCTAGACAACCAAAGTCCTATTCACACAGGACTAGTACTACCTGTGAACCTGAAGTATTTATATTATAAAAGGTATTTGGACTCTGTGTGTGTGTCTCAGGCATCACACAAAATCTGGAAAGCGCTGACTAGTGCAGTTTGGCACGCTTAAGTATTTTTGGTCAAGGAAGAAACTAGCAAAAAAAGCAAGTTGATAGGACCAATATCTTGGGAGATATTAGTAATTTTAGAATAAAATAGCCTTACGTTGCTATGCCCAGAATTATAGAATTATCATTGAAGTGGGTTACCTAGCAACAGATAAAATATAGGGCCATATTGTCATGGTGTCAAATATCATGTGCAGAAACAGACATGCCAGCTGAGAGTTTATTCAACAGAAAATGTCAGTGGAATTTATCAAGAAAGTAAGGCATGAACTGTATCAGAGGATCTAGAACCCGTGGTTCCCCCCGGGTCATCACACTAAACTGTAATAATTCCAGAGACTGCATGTGAACTTACAGTGTACTGGTCATGCTAACAACATTAATTGTGTTTTGTGTATTACTTATAAGGAAGAGAGGCACAAACTCAGTAAAAATTGCCATAAATGTACCAAACTGGACCTTCTTATTACATAAATTATGGGTGGGGGCTGAACCTATTGCCGACCAGAAGTGACTTACCATTGTTGATTCCAGGTGATAGAGTGTGAGTAAATAAGCAACAGTCAGTGAGAGAAATTGAGTCAGTTTCCGGGATTTCTGCGTTTGTTTGTGTTTGTCTCTAAATTTTGTACTGGCTGATAATGTGTGTATCTTAGACTGGTGTCTGCTGCACAGGGTCAGTGACCAGTGCATCACAGCCTAGGTAATTGGACAATAAAATGTTACTGCATCACTACTGGTGCTGGAACAGCACGTGAAGGAGGAAACATGTCTCTGACCATGACTGACTGGCAAAGCAGTGACTTAGTACTAGTATGTACTTGACAATGGGTTATGAATAAAAATTCGTTACAGATACCTTTCTATCCTGTGTGAACTGCCCATGTTTGTAGTTTCTTAAGTAAAAATTACCAACCCTATTTCCGTGAACACAGAGAGCCTGGGATAATATTGGTTCTCTGCAAATTCTGTGATTTAGTAACATTTTCTGCATGTTTTGTTTCCTCCATGCATTTATTTCTAGTTGAGGACAATGGAGGCTGTCCAGGTGATGATACATAATAGTTTTTTGAACGTGTTATAGGTGGAAATTCCGATGGCTCCTGTCACAAGATACCATGAATATTCACTGAAAGACCAACCTTAAATCCTTCAGAAAAGCATCATCTCAAAAGATAATGACATGGATCACATGCAGGGCAGCTACAGTAAGGAACAATTTTCTGTCTTTCAACACAAATGTTGAACCTGCCTTTGACATTTTAAGTGCAGAATAAATACAGTAAATTTGAGAAAAAAATAGACTTTACAAACTAGTTGTATATAACTCAGATGTGGTGGGTTAATCAGTTCCAACTCACCAGAGGTCCACGTTATTCTACTCCTGTGTGAATATGGCTCTAGTCTCTCAGAGATTACACTCTTATAACTAAACTGCAAATCCAATTACATAAAATGCCACCCACATTATGTTTTGTTACAAACATAATCACTGCCTTTATGCAGTTTTATGGATGCATAATTTCATCCATGCACTGTACATTCATCCATCTTATTCCACTCTGTACTTCTCACCCTGGGCAACTAGAGAAGAGGGTCCAACCCTCTGGAGGACTTTGGTTCCAGAGCCCAGGCTGTGGGTAGAGGTGAGCCTGACTATATCTACCCTCAATCTCCTGCAACAACTCAGACTCCTTCCCCACCAGGGAGGTTTCATTCTATGTCCCTAATGCCAGTTTATGCATCAGGGGATCAAACCACCAGGGCCTCTGCCCTTGGCTGTCACCCAGTCCACATGACCCCATACCCTTATGACTCCTGCTGCAGGTGATGGACCACAGAAGGGCAATCCCATGGAGGTCCTTCAGGCCCAATGGGTGAAGACCTGACCACTAGGCCGAGTAGCCCCTCCTCCTAGGCCTGGCTCTAGGATATCCCCCCTAGTACCCCTGATCTGGGTGAAGGTAACTATCATTGGTTTTCTTAGTGGTCATGAATCCAGCTTTGTCTGACCCATCACCTAGGACCAATTTGCCTTGGGAGACCCTACCAGGGGCTAAACACACTCGACAACATAACACATACAATAATTCAGGCACTCAAACCTCTCCAGCACGACAAGATGGTGATTTAAGGAGGGACTTTTACATGTTATATTATTTTTTGTTTATTCTTAGGTTGGCTATTAATATCAGATGAAGAGACTGCAGATTAAAAGCCTTAGCCTTTCAGATAACTCAGGTATATTTACATTTGTTTGAATTCTGATTAATGCACACTGTCCTCTTATATGTGTACCATATGAAATGGAAATAACACAAGCTGCTTCTTTCAAATCTTCAGCTAATTTGATATCATAAAAATCCATGTATAGTATTTGCTTTTTATTTTTATCTTTGCTGTTGATGGACACCTTTCTGCCATGTCTAATATACATGAAAATCATCACATTTTCAAAGTCTGTTTCCATACATTGTACTGTCTCTTCGTGTTACATGAGTTACATCTACAAGTCATAGGTCCTATAGACAAACTTTGATCACTGTTATTTTCTGCAACAACAAAAAAAATATTATTCAACTGAGCTCATGCATTACATCATGGTTTAGTTTTCTTTAGTTAAACATATTACATCATCTATTTTTTGCTACTCTACTAATATTTGCTTAGTAAGAGCCCATGGCATTGTAATCCCACAAGCATGTATCTGTGGTTTTTAAAAAGCTTTCTGATTGATCTTGGTTTATATTTCACTTTTCCTCTGTTCCCATCTCTTTCTCACTTTATTTGACTAAATCTATAACCGTAGGTTGATGATTCTTTTCTCACTGTTCCATTTTATGCATGCACATTTTTTCCAGCCATTACTGTACAGGGCAAGCACTGTTGCAATCTAATGCCTTTGAGCATTTTTATGTCTTACAAAATGTATATTTTTATTAATGGATGTCTGAGACACAGTGGAGCACTTAGGGGAAAAAAAAACGCACAGTGTTTGTCTCTCAGGTTACAGTTTAGGTTACATACATTTCTCAAATAAGCAGTTCTCAGACTGTCTGATGGCTTCTCTGAATGCTAATAGCATTACAGTACTATAATCGATAAGATGAGGAAATGAAATAATGCTTGAAGTAGAAAGTAAACTTAAAATCTGTGCTATGGTTTTAGGTAATCAGCAAATCTATGTCATGCACTATGTTTTTTAGGAGGATTCACTTTAACTTGTGGTAAAAGGAGTTTGTTGCAGGTCATATTTTGTTACATAGAGAAACAGCGGGCATCTGAGGTCCTAAGTAAAAGTCCAACCTGCTCTTACTTTCCCTGATGTCATTTAAAACCTGTTATTTCTTCCACGGTTTACTTAAAACCTTCAGATTAGCACTCAGATGAAACTTTAGAGTGTCACCCTACCCACTTAAAATCAATAGCAGGAGACTGCCCCTTTAAAGATCAATAGTGGCATTTAATGGAAGGGGTTTGGATAAGTCTGTTGAACCATTTGATGTTCTTATTATGGTGAATTTCTCTCCAGTTTTAGAGTTTAGGGAGTTTTAGTTCTTAAGTTGAAAAAATCCTCTAAAACTATCCACTCTGCAATAGTTGTATATCGTTGAAGATGCCACACAGTTTAAAATGTATATTACCTTTTTCACAGCACCATAGTTACCCCTCCACATATTAGGTAAGGGCAGAAATGTGCTCATAAATACACTTTCTATTACATGTTCTATGTCTAAAACCAAATGAACTGGAAATTGGACTTACAGTAATTACATGGGTTGTAAAATAATGTTGGCTGCCCTCCAAACTCTGCTGCAGGGTCTTACCACAGCAGGACATGTCTTGCACTTATTAGACAATGAGAGCAAAGCTTTAATCTAACATGCAGCAAAGAGGAGGGTGATTTGTTTCATTCATGTAGATTTGTGCTGTGCAATCATTGCATCCACATTTAGACAATGCGTTATTGTTCATCAGGCATAGGGGGATGTGTACAAGGCTCCAAATAAGACCAAAATGTAAATGGATGTATTTGGTGCAAAAATAATGCAAAACATGCAATTCTTGTACACCAAGTGCTGCTCAAACCCAGGACTGAAAACATACCTGTTCACATCACTGTGCCGTTACCTTAAATAATCACATTTTATGCCTACAGGTATTTAGTGAAGGTTTAGAATTCAGTCGACAGGTTGGGGTTTTGACTTGCTGTATTATCTGCCTGGTTTTTCTGCCTTTGTTGTCTCTTTCTCTCTGTTTCTTATTCTTTTCCCCCCTGATCCCTGTGTAGAAGTAGGTTGACACCCCCTCAGAGAAAACTTCACGTAGCATTTCAAATGATGACTCAGTTATCAGAAACACCTCTCTTTCTTTTCTGTGCTGCTCTGAAGCTTCTGCACTTGCACTACTGAATGCATTGCGGAATGTGTGTATCTAAATGCACTAATTGTAATTAGGTGTTTTCCTGTATCGGGGTGTCAGTAAATGAAAGCAGGGAATGAGCCAAGAGCCCCGAGGGTGTACGTACATGTGCCTGTGTAATATGTTCTATATGTGTGTCAAAATATAATTCCTTGTTTATATTGAGGTCAACTGGCATCACACTTCCCGTGCACCAGTATCTCCTGTCTTGCAGACCCTGTGTGTGTGTGCGCGCGCATGTGTGTGTCTGCTTTTCTTTGTGCATATTGGCAGAGTGATGAGTGTGCACTCACAGAGTCCTCATTCTTAATAAAGCTGTCACCAATCCCAGTGATTTTTTTTCCCCTTTCCTCCTTCTTTCACTCTATACGGTCGGATTCTGTTCCTGCACACAGTCAGTGCCATCAACCATAGTCTCTTACAACTACAGTGCCTTTATTTTTTTATTTTCCTCCTCAACTATCTTCTCTCTGTCTTACCCATTCCCTCCTCCCACTGTTTTTCTTACAGCTCCAAACCCCACTGCCCTACCTTTTCCCAATCCATTTCATTCTACTCTCCAACCGTCATCTTCCTCCTTACACTTCTCATTTCCAGTGTCTCTTATTTTCTCCCTCGTTCTCTCTCTCCGCTCTCTCCAATCCCTCTTCCTCTGTCTACATGGTGTTTTGTCTCCCTCTCTCTTCTCCCTTTAGGAATGGGGGGATTATGTAGATGAGAGTATGTATTGTTAGGGATGGGGTCTATCTGTGATCCTCTGGTAAAAACAAAAAAAAAGTCTCAGTGCCCCCCACAGGAGAGAGCTGCATCACCAGGATAAACAACATGTGACTGTCAAATATACACAAATATACGCACACATACCTAATCTTACACTGTCAAAAATATCTGCATGCATGCAAAGATAAATAGACAGACTCTCCTGTGCATATATGGGTATAGTGTTAGTGTATATGCACTATGGTGAAAATATATACACTGTCAGAAAGAGACCATTGAAATAATGCACATAAACACCTACACGCAAACAGAAATGCCTAACAAAGCTGTCATACTGGTGCAACTAACTAGATGTGGCAACCACCTGGGGGTATTTTAATGCAGAAGGGGGGTTTCTCTATTTTTTATTTCCTCTCTTTGTGCATTTACTTTGAAGTTTTAATTTTCCTCTCCTCGTGTTGTCTGGCATCCACTGTAAGTGCAAGAGGACGAGTTGAGCTGACAGACACTCATATTAAATGTGGTGTGATTGTTACAGTTATAGTCAGTACATATATCATAATCCAATAAAATACAGGATGTTTGAGGGTATATGCATCTATCTGGATAATAGATGTGGCAACAGCTCATTTAAAATAATTAGACCATGCCAAAGGCCATAAAACTAATTGCTATTATACATTAGAAACTATATGAACATAAATGCAGAAGGCAGTTCTCTCCAACAGCGCCCAAAATGATATAAAAATGAGATTCTAATTGGAGTCACAAGGAGAAAAATAAGTTGAAAAGGATCTGATCAGAAACAAAGTGTACGTATAGTGGTGCGGATTTAAGGCACCACCTGCAGGATCACCTGCGCTGGATTTATTTATACTGAATAGAGTGAAAGCCTTTAAGACAACAAAGGATTTAAGTATTTTGAAATGCAGGAAACAAAGAAAAGTGAATGGGGAGTGAATGAAAGCCACAGAAAAAGAGTGTCCATTGTAGATTTCATGAAATAGTCATTATGCTGAACTGGACTAATACTTTGTTGTGGATAAGCCTCCACCCATTGTGTTTCTTCTTATTGGATGAGAGAACCAGTCAGTTGAAAAGGTTAATAGGTGAATTTTGTGGTGGGATTCAGCATGTAAATCAGCAGCAAAGGAAGTGTCAATACTTACTATTAAAGTGCAATGCTGGCAGCAATGTTTGTTTTCTTTCTTTTGTTAATTCAGTTTTCTCACAGCTGCTGCTGCTTATTATTAGGGACTGAGTTGAAAGGTGAGGCCCTCTCACTCTCAGAGTGAGAGGCCTTGCCTTGAAAGCAAGGCCCTATTGTATTTTGTTTGTTTTTATATTATATCGTCACCACTTTCAACTGGTATTTGACCCCCTAAATATGCTCAAAAACTCACCAAATTTGGCACACGTCAGGTCTGGTGAAAGAATTGATAAAATGTAAAAAACAACGTGTAAAATAATGTGCCCTCTAGCACCACCTATGTAAAAAAACAAAAAAAAAACAGTACCGGCCCTGATGGCCAATAGGAATGTCATAGAGACTTGGAACCAGTGCCAAAATTTTGGGTTTATAGAGCACTACAAATCCTATGCAGCCCCCCATGACCTAACTCCAACAGGAAGTTCGTAATTTGCCTTTCAAAATAAAATTTCTAAAACTAACTTGTATGACAGCGTTTGTCAGATTGGCTTCTAAATAGCGCCAAAAGCTAGAGTAAACCCTTCTCAAAAAAGTCATCTCGCAACTTTGTAATTACTGCCTTAGTTTTTTTTTTTAGAAGCCCGGAAAGTTGCAATATGTGGAACAAATTTTTCACTTTGTACTTTTGGCCCATGTTATATACCTATATGTTCACAAGACTCACCATGGCTCTCACGTGCAAAAATTTTTGAGATAGGATGTACGATTATGGATTTATTGAAATTTGTTTATTTTCATACCTTTTCCACTTTAAACTGCCATTTGACCCCCTTAACATGCTCAAAAACTCACCAAATTAGGCAGACATGTCATGGCTGGCAAACAGTTTGATACAATATCAAAACTAGAAGCACTTGGAGAGCGCAGACCTCCGCCAAGGCTGATCAGTGGCCCCCCCCGTGGGCCCCCCCACCCCCGATCACCACCAAAATTTAATCATTTCTTCCTTATCCCATTTCCAACAAACCCTGAAAATTTCATCCAAATCTGTCCATAACTTTTTGAGTTATGTTGCACACTAACGGACAGACAAACAAACAAACAAACAAACAAACAAACAGACAAACCAACAAACAAACAAACCCTGGCAAAAACATAACCTCCTTGGCGGAGGTAATTAACCTCTTGGGTGCCAAAATGGACGCTGTAGTGCCACCTACGTACTAAATAACACACAAAAACTGCCCTAGCAGCCAGTAGGAATGTCACAGACACATTAAACTAATGCCAAAATGTTGGTCTCATCGAGCCTGACAAATCATACACTGACACCCATGAGCTAACTCCAACAGGAAGTTGGTAATCAGCCTTTCAAAGTGACTCCACATTCCTGCAATTACTGGTTATTCATTTTGGAGATTTTTTCACGTTACACATTAAACGTTACATGAATACACTCACACAAGTCTGCAGGATCCACAAGCGAAAGAATTTTTGAGATAGGACCTACGGTTATGGAATAATTGTGATTTGTTTGAAGAGCACTTTTACTTTCGATTTTAACTTTAACAGATTCACATCTCTGTTAAAACGCCTAATAATTGGTTGGTAGCAGTCTGACTGGATAGTGTATTGGTTGGTGAATAGGACTGTCACACAGAGGACTGGGGTGCGATTCCCAGAGGGAGTTGACTTTTTAGGGACTGAGCCCATGGGGAGAGGCCCTCTCACTCACTCACACAGTATTTCATTCGTTTTTTATTATACCATTTTTTATTATACCGAGACGCAATAAACTGGAATTTGACCCCCTTAACATGCTCAAAAACTCACCAAATTAGGCACACATGTCAGGTTCAGTGAAAAATTTGATAAAATATAAAAATTAACCCCATAGGTGCCAAAATGTGCTCTATAGCGCCCCCAGATACACAAAAATGGCCCTAGCAGCCAGTAGGAATGTCATAAAAACATGAAACAAGCACCAAAATATTTGTCTCATCGAGCCCGACAAATCATACACTGATACCCATCAGCTAACTCCAACAGGAAGTTCGGAATTTGCCTTTAAAAATAAAAAATGCGTGCACGCAAACTTCCTGTAGGAATGTCGTAGACACATGAAACCAGTGCCGAAAGTTTTGTCTCATCCACCCTGACAAATCATACACTGACACCCATGAGCTAACTCCAACAGGAAGTTCGCAATTTGCCTTTCAAAATAAAACATCGAAATGAAACTAGTCTAAGCCCATTTGTCGTATTGGCTTCTAAATAGCACCAAAGGTAGACCAAACACTTTTCAAAAATCTGCTCTCGCACTTTTTTCATAACTGTCTTAGTTTTTTTTTTAGATGCCCTGAAAGTTGCGAAGTCTGAAATTGAAATTTCAGTTCTGACTTTTTCCCCACATATTATATATCAATACATTCACAGGACTCATCACAAATCTCCTGTGCAAACATTTTTGAGACAGGATGTATGGTTTTGGAATGAAAGGAATTTATTTGAGAAGTGGTGTCTCACTGAATCGAACTATTAACTGAATTAAATTTCCCTTTATATTCATAAACAGAGGTTTGCTGCATTTCACTGTGGATATGTGACAATTTGCATGCAGAGGAAAGAGTACACACAGTACATTTTTTTTCCAAAATAAAAGCCATATTACAAATAATAAATAATGAGTATTAAATAACTTCTTTTCATTTTTATGACCAAACGCTCGACTGTTTGTACAATTTTTCTTCATTAAGAATTACTCTTTCTCACAGACACACATATGCTCACACAATAGGGTATTTCAAAATAAAAACCTTAATTGTGGTAAATCATTACTTTTATGCTCAATTATTCATATAATTTCAATTCATTAATCAAACTGATTCTGTCACACACACACAAACACACAGTAGTTTTTTTTTTTTTTTCAAAATAAAAGCCTTAAATGTGATAAATCATGACTTTTATGCTCAATTATTCATACAATTTCAATTCATTATTCAAACTGATTCTGTCTCTCTCTCTTTCTCTCTCTCACATACACACACACACACACACACACAGTAGGGTTTTTCAAAGTCTCATTAAAAGGTGATAGTGGTTTCAGTAGAGGGCCGCTGGTGTTCTGTAGGGATGTAAGGAGGACGGACCCAAAAGGTGGGAGCTGGTATCGGAATGGAGAGGTGTGAGTTGAGCTGAGGTGTCAATGGTCACGGGAGCCGGAATGCGCAGTGCGAGATCCTGTCCAATGCTGCTCGCAGCTTTAATTCTTCTTCTTCTTCTTCTTCTTCTTCTTCTTCTTCTTCTTCTTCTTCTTATTATTATTATTATTATTATTATTATTATCATTATTATTATTATTATTATTATTGTTGTTATTATTATCACTGTTATTATTAGTAGTAGTACAGGGTGGGGAAGCAAAATTTACAATGAACATTTAGTTTTTTTTTCTCAGCAGGCACTACGTCAATTGTTTTGAAACCAAACATATATTGATGTCATAATCATACCTAACGCTATTATCCATACCTTTTCAGAAACTTTTGCCCATATGAGTAATCAGGAAAGCAAACGTCAAAGAGTGTGTGATTTGCTGAATGCACTTGTCACACCAAAGGAGATTTCAAAAATAGATGGAGTGTCCATAAAGACTGTTTATAATGTAAAGAAGAGAATGACTATGAGCAAAACTATTACGAGAAAGTCTGGAAGATACTAATAAAGAAGAATGGGAGAAGTTGTCACCCGAATATTTGAGGAACACTTGCGCAAGTTTCAGGAAGTGTGTGATGGCAGTTATTGAGAAAGAAGGAGGACACATAGAATAAAAACATTTTCTATGATGTAAATTTTCTTGTGGCAAAAAAATTCTCATGACTTTCAATAAACTAATGGGTCATACACTGTCTTTCAATCCCTGCCTCAAAATATTGTAAATTTTGCTTCCCCACCCTGTAGTAGTAGTAGTACAGTCTGCTCTCGTTAAACCGCCCGCTGTTATACCGCCATTTTCGCTCACCGCCGACCAAAACCATTGCACAAAAATCCCCAATGCATTATTCCATTAGCTACTGCCATTTCCGCCTATCGCCATCCGCCAGCCCAGTTCCATGCACAAACAACACTTATACCATTGATTTCCCGACCGTTATACCGCCAGCGTGATTGCCATCGAGTACACATAAATTTTAACAATGCACTGAAACAAACGCGCCAGACGCTGATCACGACAAGCTACGAGTAGGTCTACGGAACGGCCACCGTTCATTTATCGCAGAACACTCAGTAGGTCAGGATGTCGGGAAGAGGACGTGGGATTAAGCCAAAGCCTCAAGATGATGGGGTGTCATTTCCCGACACGGTATAATAATGCTTAAAATGTTTCCCCACTTTAAATGATCCCTTACAACATAACAGAATCAAGATTTATTTAGAAACGCAATTAGAACGGGTTAACGAAGGCAGCATAGACATCATATAGTAAAGACATGCACATTATGGATGCAACCCGTTGTAACGCCATTTTCGCTATACCGCCAATTTGGCCGTGAACGGAAGTTGGCAGTATAACGAGAGTAGACTGTACTAGTATTAACATAATAAGCTACTTAGTATTATTTACTACTTTGCCAATTGTTTCTACTTTACACATTTTTTACTAGCACTTTAATTGTGCAATAATTTATTTGTGTGTGTATATAATTATATATATATATATATATATATATGTATATATATATGTGTGTGTATATATATATATATATATATATATATATATGTATATATGTATATATATGTGTGTGTGTGTATATATACATATATACATATATATATATATATATATATATATATATATATATATATATATATATATATATATATATATATATATATATATATGTATATATATACATACAGTACAGGCCAAAAGTTTGGACACACCTTCTCATTCTTCGCATTTTCTTTATTTTCATGACTATTTACATTGTACATTCTCACTGAAGGCATCAAAACTATGAATGAACACATGTGGAATTATGTACTTAACAAAAAAGTGTGAAATAACTGAAAACATCTCTTATATTCTAGTTTCTTCAAAGTAGCCACCCTTAGCTCTGATGACTGCCTTGCACACCCTTGGCATTCTCTTGATGAGCATCAAGAGGTAGTCACCTGAAATGGTTTTCACTTCACAGGTGTGCCTTGTCAGGGTTACTTAGTGGAATTTCTTGCCTTATTGATGGGGTTGGGACCATCAGTTGTGTTGTGCAGAAGTCAGGTTGATGCACAGCTGACAGCCCTATTGGACAACTGTTAGAATACATATTATGGCGAGAACCAATCAGCTAAGTAAAGACAAACGAGTGGCCATCATTACTTTAAGAAATGAAGGTCAGTCAGTCTAGAAAATTTCAAAAACTTTGAATGTGTCCCCAAGTGCAGTCGCAAAAACCATCAAGCGCTACAACGAAACTGGCTCACATGAGGACCGCCCCAGGAAAGGAAGACCAAGAGTCACCTCTGATGCTGAAGATAAGTTCATCTGAGTCACCAGCCTCAGAAATCGCAAATTAACAGCAGCTCAGATTAGAGACCAGATGAATACCACACAGAGCTCTAGCAGCAGACACATCTCTACAACAACTGTTAAGAGGAGACTGCGTGAATCAGGCCTTCATGGTCAAATAGCTGCTAGGAAACCACTGCTAAGGAGAGGCAACAAATAGAAGAGATTTATTTGGGCCAAGAAACCCAAGGAATGGACATTAGACCAGTGGAAATCTGTGCTTTGGTCTGATGAGTCCAAATTTGAGAACTTTGGATCCAACCGCCGTGTCTTTGTGTGACGCAGAAAAGGTGAACGGATGGATGCTACATGCCTGGTTCCCACCGTGAAGCATGGAGGGGGAGGTGTGATGGTGTGGGGGTGCTTTGCTGGTGACGCTGTTGGGGATTTATTCAAGATTGAAGGCAACCTGAATCAGCATGGCTACCACAGCATCCTGAAGTGACATGCCATTCCATCCGGTTTGCGTTTAGTTGGACCATCATTTATGTTTCAACAGGACAATGACCCCAAACACACCTCCAGGCTGTGTGAGGGATATTTGACCAAGAAGGAGAGTGATGGAGTGCTGCGCCAGATGACCTGGCCTCCACAGTCACCGGACCTGAACCCAATCGAGATGGTTTGGGGTGAGCTGGACCGCAGAGTGAAGGCAAAAGGGCCAACAAGTGCTAAGCATCTCTGGGAACTTCTTCAAGACTGTTAGGAAACCTTTTCAGGTGACTACCTCTTGATGCTCATCAAGAGAATGGCAAGAGTGTGCAAAGCAGTCATCAGAGCTAAGGGTGACTACTTTGAAGAAACTAGAATATAAGAGATGTTTTCAGTTATTTCACACTTTTTTGTTAAGTACATAATTCCACATGTGTTCATTCATAGTTTTGATGCCTTCAGTGAGAATCTACAATGTAAATAGTCATGAAAATAAAGAAAATGCAAAGAATGAGAAGGTGTGTCCAAACTTTTGGCCTGTACTGTATATATACACACATATACATACATATTGTGCTTGATTGTGTTTAATATTATAATTATAATATTAATTATAATATGATAACCTACTTAATATTTTTTATTATTATTACTACTTTGCCACTTGTTTCTACTTTCAAATCTGCAGTTACAGTTTGTCCACTACTGTTTTTTGTTTTTGTTATATATATATATATATATATATATATATATATATATATATATATATATATATATATATATATATATATATATATATATATATACACACACCACACACACACACACATATATATATATATATATATATATATATATATATATATATATATATATATATATATATAGTATTGCTTTTTTCTTGTGGTATTTCTTGTGTGTATATTTAGTGTTTGTGCTGCTATTGAAACCTCAATTTCCTGAGGGCTCTGCCCAAATGATCAAAAAAGCTCTGTGTAATGTAATCTAATTTAAAATATGACACACATATCATATAATACATTCCCCTTCAGTCTATATTTGTAGTGACAATATTTTAATTCAAAACATACCAATTTACACTCATCACATGACTATATCGCAAAAATGTTCCTCTAATGCATTCAAAAAGCAATTGGTATTTTCACATTGAAAGTCCATGCCATCTAATCTAGGTTGATAGCACTTTTACATTTGCACAGTGCACTGGAAAATTTAGCTCTAATTTCTTGCCCTATGTACATATCAGAGTTTGATGGTCACTGTAATATAGTATTTTTCTGTCACTTTAATGCTTATATTATATCTATATTTGACTTCACTCCTTAAGTTTTTGTAGGTTTTATTATTTTTCTGCATGGTCTTATAGACAGTTTTTGCATTTGACTGCTCACACCATGGGCATGTGACTAAGAAAGCTTGAATTTTTAGATGATTTTCTGAATGAACGGTTATGGTCCTCATGCTGACCAGAAACCTGTACCTCAGTAGGGTCATTGGTCAGTCTAAATTTCCCATAGATGTGAGTGTGACAGTAAATAGTTCTTCTGTATATTTTAGCCCTGTGGTGAACTGGTGATGCGTTCAGGGCGTACCCCACCTTTGCCTGTTACTAGCTAGGATCTACTCCGTCACCTCCTACCACCCTCCAGAGGATTAAATAGTTAAATGAATGAATGAATGATTCTTAGATGGGAGGATTTGTGTTGTTTATCCATACCATTATTGTTAGCATAATATCTCAGGAACTCCTTGATGCATTTTTGTCAAATTTGGAACATTTGCGCAAAAGGATGGAATCATTAGAATTTGCACCTCATTAATTCTGACCTCAAGTACATTTTTGCCAATGAATTCACATGCCAATCATCCTACAAATGAGTATGATTAAATTATGTAAATATATATGTGATGGCATTTCCAAATCCAAAGGGTCAAAGGTCAGCCTCACTGTAACTCTAAATCAGTTATGTCAAACCTCTTTTCTTTCAGGTTTCACATACAGCCCAATTTCGTCTAAAGTGGGCCAGACTAGTATAATAATACTAGTTACTACTACTAATAATAATAACAACCTATTTATAGGTTAGTACGACAACTACAAAGGCCGTCTTTGTTTTAGTGCAAAAAAAAATAAAAAATTACAAACTATCCAGCATTAATACCACCATCAGTCTGTATGGACATAGGTGTAAACTGAGACTAGACCAATTAGCAGAAACATGTATTTGTGAAGGACCTTTTCCAATATGCTAGCTTTATCATACCATTTTTACATTGCAATGTGGGAAACATTTGCTATTTAGGACAGTGTCACGTCTAAGCTGGTTCATGCACTGATGACAGTTCATTTAATCCCCCACTGTCATGTCACAGTTTTGAGAGTCACTACAAAATGAAGTTTTCTAGGGGTTTAAATGTAAGTACGAATCTTAAATTAAAGTTATTGGGTCTGTCTGTCCGTCTGTCTGTCCATCCATTTTCTACACAGCTTATCCTGCTCTGAAAATAATCACACTGTTTTTGTCCTGCTCATTTCTTTGTTCTCTATTAAGAAAAATGGATTGGCAGCCACTTCTTTTGTACCAGCATTAGTCAGATAGGAGGCTCAGATCCCTACAGAGGCTAAACCAAGAAGATTGAAATAAGCTTGGGAAGTAATAGAGACTCTTTTTAAAACTTGTGTGCATCATTTTAGTCCCTGTACATTAAAAATAATGTTAACAGCAGTGCTAAGGGATCAGAGTGCACTATAAACAGTATTGTACTCACTGCATCACAGATCTTCTCTGTGCTTCTATTTTTTTCCTTTTAATCTATTCATTACTGTACATATTTTGCTTTTTATGCATATGGACGATCTTCCCTTAAAATATTAAATGCTTAACCTGCATTTATGTATGTAAGAAGAGGCATTTGAATGTAAACTCCTGCTACAATCAGCCGTTTCAGCATTTTTAGCCACAGTGTCTCCTGACACATAAAAGAAACATAAAGCCATAAGGTCTTTTTATGTCCCTTTTCATTGCTGCCCTATATGTCTGGCTGCAAGCTGTTCCCCTAGTAGTGCTGCAGTGCCACCAGCTGTGCCACTGCTCCCCTGGCAGGTAAATGATGAGGCCTGATGAGACGAGATAGCGTAGTAACATCAGGTTTTTAAGTAAAAATTGTTTTGCATCCCAAGTAGCGGTATTTAACATAAAATATGGGCAAAGTAATGCGTTATGGCATATGGCAAATAGACTGCAAGTGGAACATGAAAATTATGATCATGTTGACCTTCAGGCATCCTTGGCATGGACAGGAAGCCTATCTATTGAGAAGGTTCATCATTTTTCACTGAGGAAAATCCTGTACAGTAGCAACAATAATGTATTTATTTACCTGTTCTTTTTGTTTAATTGTTTTATTTTCCAGAGAACATGTCAATAGGGGGACATTTAAACATTCAATTCAATTTCACTCGTGTTACTGACATTATTCGTGATGTGCATAGTTAAAATACTAGTGTAATAACAAAAATTTTCTTTGTCAGAGAAAAGAAATTTTAGTATTCATAGATTACTTTGATCAAATCTCAATACAGTGTATATAAATATGTGTGTGTGTGTGTGTGTGTGTGTGTGCGTGTGTGTGTGCGTGTGTGTGTGTGCGTGTGTGTGTATGCATAAAGAATGACTAATTATATGCTGAGGTTGATAGGTCATGTGTTTCCTCAGTTAATAATTTATTATACATGGCTCATAATTCTATGATTCTTGCCTTCTCATGTAACTTAAAGTTTTAGATGTTAAGTGACCTGAATCTACAAGCTGTCTATGATTGTGTTGTATACATGTTGATGCTTGTTGGTCATGCAATGTACAAAAAGAATTGTTTTAAAAATGTGAGTAACTGCCTTTTTTTTCACTGGGATTCTGGAACAAATACAGGGTGTCCATGAAATTTCTTTACTATTTAGCTAAATTATTACAAAAGTAAATGAATAGATAAATCTGTGGAAATTATTACCAAACAAAAAGTAGATATTTAAGGGTTTTTTTTTTGTCTCATTTAATACACCTCTATATGGGCACCATTAGTTGCATGAAGAACATCCAGAAGGTACTAGATTTGTTTCCATGCTGGTTGTATTATATTCTCATCAATGGCATCAGTGATCTTTTGCTTCAGGTCATTGACGTCCCGTACCTTTGGGTGTATTCACACCTACTTCGTTTGGTCCATCTAAAACGGACCAGAGTTCGTTTTACCTGGAAAGTCTGGACTTTTTTAGGTGTGAATAGAAACATGTGAATTCTGATTCGAACCTCTTCTAGGTGGTCTCAGTCCGCTTCCAAATGGACTCTGAGCTGGTTTGCTTCTGGTGTGAATATAAACAGTCTCAAGTAGGGCTGAAAAATATATCGTTATCGTATCTATATCTAGATATGAACATTCAAGATATTAATATCGAAAAAGCAACGATATAAACTATATAGATTTCTACAGTAAAAAAACATTTTCTGCAGTAAAATGTTTGATTTGTAATTTATTTATTCCTACTTTATGTTAATGTTGATGACTGGCAGTGAGTTCTTATAAATAAAACTGTACTTTCCACATTCTTTTGTGTTATGATGTTTGTATTTTCTGAAAAATGCTTGGTTTTCACCAAACCCGTAGTCATATCGTATCGATATCGAGATATCTAGCATGAATATCAAGATATGAAATTTTGTCCATATCATTCAGCCCTAGTTTCAAACCTAAACAGACCAAGGAACTATGCGCCTTTTTGTGCTGACAAGTCAATGTAGCTGCTGGAAGTAGCCAAGCGGGTAGTCAGAGCCAGAGTCTTTGATGTAAACAGAGTCACAACACTTTCATAGACTCCTGTTGTAAAAAATGGTGGACAAAAAAAGTGGACCTATTTCCGGGTTATGGAGGGGCTGATTGTTCCAAACATTGAGTGTAGTGGTGTCGGAACACATTCATTTCTATTGCAGCTGATCTAGCAATTCCACCACTAACTTAATAAGATATCATCATCTTTCAATTACCAAGTGTATTTCCTGTATTAGCGGACATTTATGTTGTAAATTCAGTTTTCTTTGGTATGTATTACTATTTGAATAAATTTATATTTTAAACAACTGTTATGTTCAATATTCAGCTGTAGCCCTATCTAGCCCTAGCTAGTTTGACTTGACCAGCTGTTGAGATTTAACCACTAGAGAGGGTATGCACGTGACGTCACCGCGGTTATGCCCACTGAGTGGCAGAAAGAGGGAGATGGGTAGCAACGTTGGCTTCAATACTGTCTAAACTTAAGAGCAATATTTAATAAAAAATGGGGAAGAGCTGTTGTGTGATTGATTGTATGAACAGGTTTGAAAAGCAGTCGGAGCTATCATTTTACAGACACCCAAAGCCAAAGTAAAGAGAAGTAGATGGATCCACAAATCCAGGAAACCTGTTGGATCCTGTTTGGTGTCAGGTAACATTAATTTATGCTGTATTTTTGGGTAAAATCATACCTTAAATTACATATTGTTTTGGCTAATGTTCCTTCTTAGTAAAGCTCTTGGTTTTATGATCAGATCTTTCATGGTTTTTGTCTTCATTTTGTGATTATGAACCCTGTGCTCCTACATGATTTGTAAACTAACTTAAACTACAGCTAACCCAGTTTTTCAAATATGGGGGTACTCAAGCACAAAACTATGACAGCGTATTAGGACCACATGAGAAAATAAAAAGCTTGTCACTATGAGTAGTTGAGTTGACTACTGTAACAGTATCTTCTCTGGTCTGCCTAAAAAGTCTATCCGACGACTGCAGCTGATCCACAATGCTGCTGCTCGAGTCCTCACTAAGACCAAGAGAGTGGACCACATCAGTCCAGTTCTGAGGTCTCTACACTGGCTCCCTGTCTCTCAGAGAACAGACTTTAAAATTATCTTGCTAGCATATAAAGCACTGAATGGTTTAGACCCAAAATACATCAAAGACCTTCTAGTCCAGTATGAACCATCCAGACCACTCAGGTCATCTGGTGCAGGTCTGCTCTGTGTTCCCAAAGTCAGAACTAAACACGGAGAATCAGCGTTCAGTTTCTATGCTCCGTATATCTGGAACAAACTACCAGGAAATATCAGGTCTGCTGAGAGTCTGAGTTCTTTTAAGTCAAGGTTAAAGACTCACCTGTTCACTGCTGCTTTTGACTAAAACGCTTTTGACTTTTTAAATTTTATATTTTCTTTCAAAACTCTGCACTGCAATTCTTACTTTAATGTGTGTGTGTTTATTTTATTTTATTTTATTTTTTTATGTCTTGTTTTCTTACTTGCTGTTTTTAATTACCTAATACATGTTTCTTTTATGGTGTTTTAAATGTGTTTCTTTTTCCCTGTTGTTGTATTTCAATGTCCTGTGTGAAGCACCTTGAATTGCCTGGTTGCTGAAATGTGCTATACAAATAAGCTTGCCTTGCCTATGAGTATAAAGTCATAAAATATCAATATAAAACCCGTCATTTTATGATAATAAAGTCGAATACAAAAAGAATCAAATTGTTATGAGAATAAAGTCATAGTTATAAAAAAAACCTCAATTTAACAAAAATATCATTCATTTATGAGATTAGAGTTGTCATATTCCAACAATAAAGCCGTAATATTACAAGAATAATGTCATAGTTTAAAAACAGGTGGGAAAAATATCATAATTTACAAGAATAAAGTTGTACCCTGCTCGTCCACAGCAGTAGTATCTGTGTTGTATAAAGTACTTGATATGAACTACACGTAAATCTCCTCAGTACCAGTAGATCATGCATATATTCACTGGGGTCAGAACATGGTCTGCTGTAAATGGACTTTGGATCAGTTGGTTCTCTGCCTAGTTTTGGACCCTGGTAGTCAGTAATGATAAAAACCATGTATATTTGTTTCAGGTAAAAATAGCAATGATCCCCTACACCCTGGATGTCTGGATACGCAATTTTGGGCCACATGTCAATGTTCGTGGACCACTTGTTCTTTGGTAGCTCATATGGATCCATATCGAGTCCAATTGTCCTTATTTTAATTTCATATTTCACCATTTCCCGGTCTCGCTGTGTTTACTGCTACACTCTGTCATGTTGAGCAGGTTGGTTTTTGCCACTCAGTCTGAGTAGAGGGGCGTGGCCCAGGTGGGAAAAGTGACATATGTGCATACCCTTTACAACCACAAATTATGGAGTTTTAAGATAAGGCAATGTTAGTACAAATTTTGTTATCAGTGGGTCTTATTTTAGTTGTTTTGCTGAACCTGGTGGTGTTTGGTTAAGCTGATCAGCTGAGGTAATGTGTTAATTCTGAGGAGAGTTGATGTAGAGCTGAGCGATCATTAAAGTAATTATTCATGAGTTAAAGGAGGCAAACCTTCTGTAACTTGGCGTTTGTAAGATCCGACTCATCCTGTAAGAATTCTGTTGAGTTTTGAGTTTGCTAATGTTGAGTTTTTAATGAGTTTCGTGTCCGTGCTAAGGCTAACATGCTAAGTTAGCTGCTATGCTATCTGCTGGTCAATGCCTTATTGTGTGTGTTATCAGGAGAGCAGAGCTTGGCAGGCACACAGTTCACACAACCATCCACTGATTTCTGCTTGTACCACAGTCCTATAACAGTAAAACTTAAAAATGGTAAATTGTCTATCTCTTAATAATAATAATAATAATAATAATAATAATAATAATAATAAAAAATTGCATTTATAAAGCACTTCTCATTCAGCAGAATCTCAAAGTGCTACAGAGAGTACAGAGTGCTACCAGTACAGTAAAATTGCAGAATGAATGAACTTGTAAAGTTAGCACCACTCACATAAGTAGCCTCCCTATGCTAACACGAACCTTTCCCCCAAAAATGCAAGTTTTCAAAGTAATTAATGCCGTCCTTTCAGTGGTCAACTCCACTACTCAAAAGTATAACACAACAATGCATACAGTAGTGCAACAATGATTGTGTGTGGTTTATTTTGAGATTTACCGTGCTTATTGCTGTTTGTCCCATAGAATAACATGAGTGTATGGTTTGTTTGGAACAATTCAGCCACGTGATCACTGGAGTGGCGACATCAAAGCATATCATAACTCTCTTTATAGAACTCTGGTCAGAGCTAATTGCAGCAGCCGTCAGCCGTTTGTGAGCAGTTCATCACATGCATGCTTCTGTTTACAAATTTTGGTCCACTAGCAAAACGCGCAATGAAAATGCAATCCGACCCAAATGAAAATTTTTTTTTAAAAAAGTCTGCATTTGATCCGAATTAAATAAGTGGACCAAAGGACTTTCCAGGTGTGAATACACCCATACTTTGATATATGACATCTTTAACATAACCCTGTAGAAAGAAATCCAGGGGAGTGATATCTGGTGAATGAGGTGTCCAGGGAATTGGGCCAGCCCTTGGGTCGTCCACTCCTCCCTTTATCCAACACTGTCCCTGTCTCCATACGTTTCTTGTGCCATGCGTGAATTGATGGTGGATCTCTTCCACACTTAATCCTGAAGTTTTGCTGAGTCTGTGTATCTGATTTTGTTTCAATGTGCCATTTTTTAGGGATTTATTTAACAGAACCTACTTCATCAACAGGGTACCTGAAGTACACAAATTAATGGAATTAAAAACTTTGATAACCACTGAGTACATAAAACAAATCTGATTAACATACATCAATTGCTTTTGTATTTTTTTTTTTTTATTTTAATTGTAAAGAGACTTTGTGGACACCATGTACAGTGAATTAATGAATTAAATAATGTCAAAGAAGTAAAAAACCAAAATAACAATACAAAACAACATATTTATGAGAAAGACAGACAAATAGACAGAGCTGCATTACAGAGTGCAGTGTAGGACAACAGGTAGAATAGCACTCACATCTATTCATACATGGATGCATATATTCACATACACAGCACATGCAGTTTTATTCAGTGCAAAGTGTTTTAAATGTCAATCCCCATCTTGAAAATTATTATTTTCTTCTTTATTTGTTCTACTGTTGGACTCAGCAGTGAGGAGCTACAGCTAAATGCCAAGAAATATAAATGTGAAAGTAATGAATGACCTATTGAGCACAACAAGCTTAATTTTTCAGTGATATGCTGTGAGCATCCAGAGTGCCCATATACAAGCTGTTATTAGAGAGCCTCTGCAGTGTCTACCAGCTGTGCCAGCTCTCTCCTGGCAAGCCGTATACAGTCACAAAACCATCTGTGTCTGCAGGCATCAAGCAGCAACATGAGCAGTATATATGTCCTCCTTTGCACTGGCATTGTACCCCCACTTCCTCTCTAGCTGAAGATAAACCAAATGCCTTTTTTTTAATCGTACTTATAAAAGTAGACAATGCTGCTCTCACGTTTATCTATCTATCTATCTATCTATCTATCTATCTATCTATCTATCTATCTATCTATCTATCTATCTATACACACATATATATATATATATATATATATATATATATATATATATATATATATATATATATATATATATATATATATATCGTCACCCTCTTAAAATAATTGCTTAAAAGTCATTTTTTTTCAAAAATGATTTTTTTGTCTAAATCATCTCCTCATGATGCTGGCCACCTCTGGTAAAATTGCCTACATCCTCAGTTAAACAGATTGTGCCATTCTAACCCCTTTAGTATAATTGCCTATGTCAAGAGGGTGACTTAGGCAGTTTTATTTGCTTAAGTCACAAGACAATGTGACTTAGGCAATTTTACAAGCTTTTCAAGATGGTGGCTGATTCAAGAAGAAGAAAATTCTACACAGTTTCTGACATTATTTCCATGATTCAGGGCTCCTCCCATATTGGTAGGTGAAGATGTTCACTATAATATATATATATATATATATATATATATATATATATATATATATATATATATATATATATATATATAATAAATATTGCATAATATTTCATCTTTTTATTCAGTCTTTTTAATTAAAATTTCAGTTTAGGGATTTAACTAAAAAGCACAAAAAGTGGAAAGGCTACAGAATATATGGCTTTTTCAAGTGATAAGCTTTCTGTTAACTCTTTATGTCTTATCAAACAATATTGCTACATGTTACAAGTGCAACCAGAGGTCATAACATGCTGGATAAATTTTACAGCAATATCAAGGAAGCATACAAAGTCACGCCCTCCCCCACCTTGGACAATCAGATCATCTGTCCCTGTTTCTCATCCCAGCGTACAGACCTCTCATACAAAGAACAATGCCTGAGGTGAGATCCATACGGATTTGGGCCGAAGATGCCATTCCACAACTTCAGGACTGCTTCCACACAACGAACTGGGACATTTTTGCACAAGAAGATCTGACAGACTATACATCCACGGTTCTGTTTTATATTAAAACATGCATGGATAATGTCACGGTGGAGAAGAAGATTAGACATTATCCAAATGCAAAACGGTGGATGAACAGTGAGGTGAAACAGCTGCTAAAGGATCAGGACTCTGCTTTCAGGTCTGGCAATGTAGAACTGTTCAACACAGCCAGATCCAACCTGAAAAAGGGCATTAAGCGGGCGAAGGCAGCGTACGGAAATAAGATCAAGGAGCACTTCACGGAGGGGAACCTCCGGAGTGTTTGGCAGGGCATCCGTGACCTTGTGAACATAAACGGCTCAAATGCTCCCACCACAAAGACCAGCACAAACCTAGCAGAGGAGCTAAATCAGTTCTTTGCTAAGTTTGAAGTTAGCAAGGAGGAGAGTGCCCCTATACCGCTACCTGCTAACAACCTGGCCCTCACTGTGAGCACAGAGGAGGTCAGGAAGGTGTTCCAGAGTGTGAACCCGTCAAAGGCTGCTGGTCCCGACGGTATCCAGGGGAGGGTGCTTAGGGGCTGTGCAGTCCAGCTGGCAGAGGTTTTTACTACCATTTTTAACCTCTCACTGGCTGCCTGCACAGTCCCTAGCTGTCTAAAATCTGCCACCATTGTACCCATCCCTAAGAGACATTCGGTCAGCAGTCTGGATGATTATAGACCCGTGGCTCTTACTTTAATTGTGATGAAGTGCTTTGAAAGACTGGTGCTACGGCACATAAAATCTTTGTTGCCTCCCAGCCTTGATAAGCACCAATTCGCATACAGAGCCAACAGGTCCACAGGTGATGCCATTAACACAGCCCTTCACACGGTGTGTAAACATCTGGAACAACCTGGCACTTATGCGAGGATGTTGTTTGTGGACTTCAGTTCTGCTTTTAATACAATCCTTCCAAGCAGACTGTTGTCCAAACTGCGCAGTCTGGGTATTGGCGAGTACACCTGAAGATGGATCGGAGATTTTCTCACCAACCGTCTGCAGTCAGTCAGGATGGGGCCTCATCACTCTTCTGTCCTGACAGTGAGTACTGGGGCCCCCCAGGGCTGTGTGCTCAGCCCCATGCTGTACACCTTGTACACCCATGACTGTGCACCAATCCACAACAGCAACATCCTGGTCAAATTTGCAGATGACACTACTGCGGTGGGGCTGATCCACAACAATGATGAAACAGCCTACAGAGAGGAGGTCCTGAACCTCATTACCTGGTGTTCCCTTAATAATCTGGCACTCAACTCCTCGAAAACAAAGGAGTTGGTGCTGGACTTCAGGAGGAAGAGGGAGGATCCCCCTCCCCCTCTGATCCAAGGGGACACCATGGAGAGGGTCAGCGACTTGAGATTCCTGGGTACATACATTACTCAGGACCTCACATGGGGCAGAAACACCAGTGCCCTTGTGAAAAAGGCACGGCAGCACCTGTAATTTTTAAAGTCACTGAGAAGGGTGAACCTGTCCCAGGAACTGTTGCTGTCCTTCTATAGATGTTCTGTGGAGAGCATCCTTACCCACAACATCTTAGTGTGGTATAGGAGTAGCTCTCAGGCTGACAAGAAGGCTCTGGAAAGAGTCAGGAAGTCAGCTCAGAGCATCATAGGAGTCCAGTTGTCCTCTCTGTCAGACATTTATAGCACCAGGTGTCTGCGCAGGGCCGGAAGTATCACCCTCGACGGTTCACATCCTGGACACAGCCTGTTCTCACTGCTGCCCTCAGGGAGGAGGTACAGGTCCATCCAGGCCCGCACCTCCAGATTTAGCAGTATGTTTTATCCATGTGCAATACGGGTACTGAACACACTGCAATGACAATACCTCACAAAGGACATATATTTAACATATGTCATAGTGTTCAGCCAGGGTCAAAGTGCAATATATACTTAGCTCTACTGTTTTCTTGGTTGGTGACATGCCTGTTTTTATACTGTATATATATCTACACTTCTTTTCTTCTTAAACTTTTGCACTACGCACCACCAGAGAGTTGTCTCTTATAATTTTGTTGTACATATGTATAATGACAATAAAGGTATTCTATTCTATTCTATTCTATTTGAACAAACAGTATTGTTTTTTTTGTGTAATTTTCTCCACAGTGCATCATCTAATTAAGAAAGTTTTCAATACTGTATTGTAATCTACAATCTAGAAAAAATCACAAAGGATCCTCTTTACTTTTGTGCTTTTAACTAGTGAAAATTTCAGTTAAGCATAATATGAGTAATCATAACATGATTTGACTGGTATTATAGTATGCCTGTTCTGCTGTGTCTAGAGCAGTGGTTCTTAACCTGGGTTCGATCGAACCCTAGGGGTTCGGTGAGTCAGTCTCAGGGGTTCGGCAGAGGTCAAGACACACACTCGACTCATTAGTCGGGTGTGTGTGTCGGGCTAGGTCCGTGTATGTAAACAAACGGCTTCGGAGACTCTTTCTCTGATTGACATCCAATATACGTGGTGTATTGTTGTTGCTTATAGCACTACAACACATCCGGAAGTGTTTATAATCTCTTCCACTCGTCTGACGATGAATTATTTGAGTATTTTCCACATCGTCGTTATGACTTTCGCTACTTCCTGTTAACCACGGAGGCAGCCATGTGTAGCGTTTGTTTACATTTTTCGGTCACCGCACTGGTCAGTTACAATCACGTGACGAAAGACGCACCATCGTGGATGGAGAAATCGTATTACGCTAAAGCCGTCAGTCACACTGATTTGCAGTAAATATTCATTATTATTGTAGCCTGATGGTAATTAGGTGATGGGTGTGTGTTAAAATGTTAAAAATGATAAATAGCATAAATACAATAAGTTCATTAATGGAATACATAAGGTTAAAAATGAAAACCATTTCAGTGTGGTTGTATTAAAAAAGGTCATGTCTTTGTGAAAAGGTATGTAATTTGTTGTGAGGTCATGCACTGTATTGGTTTTGTTCTTGGAACACGGTGATGTTAATGCACGGTTCATTTTGTGCACCAGTAAAACATATACCTGTGTCTTGAATTTGAAAAAAAATCATATTTTATTTTTTAATAAAGAAGGGTTCGGTGAATGCGCATATGAAACTGGTGGGGTTCGGTACCTCCAACAAGGTTAAGAACCACTGGTCTTGGCAACTTGCAAACCATTTTGGGAATCCTAGATGTAGCTTAATACAATTGACCACAAGGCAATTCATGTTTCTCAGAATGATCACACATTTTTGAAGGGTTTAGATATTTTTTTTCCATTTTGGTAGGAGATGCACTTGACAATGATGACACCAGTCTGTCCTCATCTGCTGAGGATGACAATGAGACCGTCATTAAAGAGATGATGCAGCATGTTGATAATGATGCAGCATCAACTCCCATGGATGATGTTAAAGATGCCAAGCAGACACATCCACACCATGAAGAGGAGATATCAAATGATGATGTCATTCAAGATCCGGCCTATACCCCAACCTGTGATGAGTCCTCTGCCCCTAAAAATGAAGACAGCCTAACTATGATGGCAACAACTTTAGAACAGCAGCATGAGGATGAGGATGTTGATTTAAACGATACAGGCAAAAAGAAAAGAAATAAATGCCTTAGTCCAAGAACATGGAAGCAAAATGAATCCAAGCAGAAACGTCTCAAAGGAATGTCATACAAGAGCAAAGGTGGCAAAGAAATAAGTGCAAAGGCTATGGGTCCTCCCTGCAACTCCAAGTTCTGTCAGCGAGTCTCAACTCGAGACTGCCAAGTCCTTACAGAAGAGCAGCAGCAGTGGGTATTTGACAAGATTTGGGCAATGAACACCTGGGAAGAACGTCGGTTATACGTCACCACTTTGGTCACAAAGGTTAACATAAAGCAAAAAAAAGTTGCTGAGGGATCCCAACACAATTCATCATTGTCCTACCAACTGAAGCTTGAAGATGGAACAAGTGTTAAAGTGTGCAAGGCACTTTTTTCCTCTACACTTGGTCTCCCTGAAAGAACCATTATAAAATGGCTGAATGACCCCATCGACCCTGAAAAACAAGCAATGGCACCATCTAAATCTGGACCTAAGAGTGGCAAGCAGACAAAGGTTGAACCTGATGTCAAGGATTTCATTAAGAACTGGTTGAGGGACCTGCCCAGTGTTGATTCACACTACTGCAGAAGCACAGCTACCTACAAAGACAAGAAGTTCCTTTACCCAGGCACAACCATCTCCCAACTACATCATGAATATCAACAGGCACCTGCAACTGCTGGAGTGAGGGCTGTTGGAGTCCAATATTTCACAGCTGTGTTCCATGAAGAGAACTATTCCGTATTTATTCCACGTAAAGATCAGTGTGATGTTTGTATTTCATTCAAACATGGGAATATCAGTAGGGCTGCATGTGACGCACATGTCACCAAGAAGGGTGAAGCAAGGCAAGAGAAATCCTGGGACAAGGATTCTGCTAACGAAGAGAAGTCCGTTTGGACAATGGACTTGCAAGCTGTGCTGCTGTGTCCAAAAACCCAAGCCAGCAGCCTGTATTACAGAACAAAACTGCAGGTCCATAACTTTACCCTTTTCAACTTGAGATCAAAGGAAGGCTACTGCTACATTTGGAACGAATCAGAAGGTGACCTGTGTAGCGAGGTATTTGCACATCTTCAGTATTGTCATTTTGAAGGTGTGATCAAAGGCCATCCAGAACTCAAGGAGATCATAGTGTGGAGCGACGGTTGCAGTTATCAGCATATCCAACTAGCCTCCCCCAGAACCGTGTCTGCAGCGTTGAGAGAAGCTGCACGGGTAGAACTGGTCCTGGCTTCAAAAGAGCACTCCTTTGCCAGGGCATGCCAGTCTCACTCTGCAGACATTGAGGGGAGTGGTGAGGAGGGAGAGGCTCATCAAACTGTTGTCTTGTCCCCAAGGTGTCCCCAGCAGGCTCCCAAGCAAACAGCATGGCGCTCATCAGAGGGGTGTTATCGGTGTGGGGAGCCTGGCCACATCGCACGCTACTGTCCAGCTCTGACCCCAAAGAATCCAGCACCACAGCCACAGTCAAACTAGAGCGGGGTGACATAACAGGGGAACTGCCACCCTCAAAGGCTGAACCTTCTCCTACACCACGAGTAGGTCATTTGGGCCGTACCACAGGACTCTATCTAGACTGTTCAATCAGTGGCGTCAACTGCAGAGCCTTAGTGGATACTGGATCCACCATCTCCTTGGTCCGGACCGGGATGCTGCCAGGCACAGACCTACCAAAACCTCGAGGTTGGGCCACAACCAAGAAGTCCATTGTCACAGTGACAGGTCAGCATGCCAAAATGCCGGGGATGAGGAGTCTCTCTGTGACTGTCACCAACCATAATGTCAGTCATAAGTTCTGGCTGGCTGACATCCAAGATGCCTGCATTATTGGTTTGGACCTGTTGTCTGCATGGGGTGCTGTGGTGGATGTTCCCAGGGCCACACTATACCTGGGTTCAGAAGCAATAGCCCTCCACACTGTCGGCAATGAAGGTGCTTTCTGCGCGTCTGCGGTCAACCAGGACCCCCCCACATCAGCGGTGACCAGTGGGGATGTAGTTCCACTAACAAAAGAGTTTGTCAAAAGAGCTCCTGAGATCAATACTGCTGTTGTACCCCCAACAGTGGAGTATGGCTCACCATCCCCACTGGTGCCTTCTCCTGAGACGCAGCAGTCCATTGAGGACTTGTATCATTGCAGCTGTGTGGGGTTGGACCAAGACCAGCAGCGTCAGCTATGAGAGCTCCTAGACCAGTTCACCGACATCTTTGCAGCTAGGGATATGGATTGCACCCATACCAACCTGGTACAGCACCACATTGACACTGGGGATGCCCCACCAATCTGACTCCATCCTCACTGCATGCCATTTGTCAAAAGACCTGCAGCTGAGGAGAAGATAAGAGAAATGGCAGCAGCAGGTGTCATTGAGCCATCCTGCAGTCCCTGGGCATCCCCTATGGTCATGGTGAAGAAGAAAGACCTCTCATGGTGGCCCTGTGTTGACTTCCGCCGCCTCAATGCTGTCACCAGGAAAGACTCCTACCCCCTGCCTAGGATCAATGATGCCCTTGACCATATTGCTGGTTCCCACTGGTTCTGCTCCCTCGACCTCTGCAGTGGCTACTGGCAGGTGGAATTGTCTCCAGAGGACTGGCCGAAGACGGCTTTCACCATTGGCCAGGGACTGTGGCAGTTTAAGGTGATGCCATTCGGCCTCTGCGACGCCCCTGCCACCTTTGAGCACTTGATGGAGAGGGTGTTGACCAACATCCCCTGGACCCGCTGCGTTGTCTACCTGGATAACCTCCTGGTGCATTCTGCGGGGGTTTCGAGGGAGCGCTGGCCAACCTGAGGGAAGTGTTCCAAGCTATCCGACAAGCCCGCCTCCGACTCAACCCAAAGAAGTGCCATCTCTTCCGCAGAGAGACCGCTTTCCTGGGTCATGTGGTCAGTGCAGCAGGAGTATCCACTGATCCTGTTAAGGTCACAGCAGTAAGGGACTGGCCGGTACCACGAAATGTCAAAGAGCTACGGAGCTTCCTGGGCCTAGCTTCCTACTATCGCCGGTACATACCAGGTTTTGCTACCATTGCCAGTCCCTTGCATCAGCTGACCCAGAAGGGGCAGGTGTTCAAAATGAGCAAAGACTGTGCCCAGGCCTTTACCCAGCTCCAGGCAGTCCTTGTCAGGGCTCCAGGGCTGGCGTATCCTGACCTCCAAAGGCCTTTCATCCTTGGCACTGATGCCAGCAATGTGGGCCTTGGAGCAGTTGTGTCCCAGGAGGGGGAGCAGGGAGAGCAGGTCATTGCCTACTTCAGCCGCTCTTTCTCCCGGCCAGAGAGGAAGTACTGTGTCACCCGGTGAGAGTTGCTGTCAGTCGTCACAAGTCTTCGTCATTTCCGGCCATACCTCTATGGACGGAGATTCCTGCTGCGCACTGACCATGCCTCCTTGACCTGGCTCCTCAACTTCAGGGACCCAGAGGGACAGCTGGCCCGTTGGCTGGAGACATTGCAAGAGTTTGACTTTGAGATCCACCATCGGGCTGGCCGTCTCCATGCCAATGCTGTTTCTCTGTCCCGCCGCCCCTGTGAGAAAAAGGAATGTCAGTATTGCTTGCGTGAAGAGGAGAAGGATACTACAGTCCTGATGGTGGCTGCACTTCAGGACACCCCCTCCAGCCGTGTCAACAAGTCTGGACCATCTGTGACAGCAGATGACAACAGTTATGACGGCCTTGATGGACAAGAACTTCAGCACTCCCAGAGCCAAGACCCTATTCTTGCAATGGTCCAGGCTTGGGTGGAGGCAGGCCAGAAACCAGCATGGACGGAAGTGTTGGCACTGGATACCGAGACCAAGGCCCTCTATTCACAGTGGGCTAACCTTTCCAGCCACAACGGTCTCCTCTACCATTGTTGGCAGTCTCCTGGGAATGACAGAGCTATCTTCCAGCTCCTGGTGCCCCACTACCTGCGTCCCAAACTGCTCCAGCTTGTTCATGGTTCAGTGGGGTCAGGCCACTTTGGCGTCAGCAAAACCCTCCTTCGACTACATTCCTGATTCTACTGGCCGGGATGTCATCAAGACGTGGAGCTCTATGTCCATTGATGTGACACCTGCACCGTTCAGAAGGGTCCACCACATCGCTCACATGCTCCCTTGCAGCAGTATCAGGTGGGGGCTCCCATGGAGCAGGTGGCAGTGGATGTGTTGGGTCCATTTCCTACCACTGACCAGGGTAACCGTTATGTCCTGATCGCAATGGACTACTTCACCAAGTGGCCTGAGGCATATGCCGTTCCAGATCAGAGTGCTGCGACTACTGCTGAACATCTGGTGAATGAGATGTTTTGCCGCTTTGGAGCCCCAGAAGAGCTACACAGTGACCAGGGTCGGAATTTCGAGGCCCAAGTGTTCCAGGAAGTCTGCAAGCGGCTGGGTATTAAAAAGACGCAGACTACACCACTGCATTGTCAGAGTGATGGGTCAGTTGAACGGTTTAACCGTACTGGGACCTGCATCTTCCACTGGTCCTGTGGGCATATCGGACAGCAGTACAGGAGTCAACAAGGTGCACCCCAACAGCTCTCATGTTCGGGCGAGAGCTCAGAACGCCGGTGGATTTAGTGTTTGGCCCCCCTCCTGAGTCAGAGGTAGTTGGTGAACCTGGGCTGGACTACCTTTTCAACCTGGCTCAGGAAGGTTCATGAGATGACCAGAGAATCCCTCAAGGACGCAGGGCTCCATCAGAAGCAGGCCTACGATACCCGGTCTCAGGTCAGTGTGTACACCCGAGGGGCGCAGGTGTGGGTTTACTGTCCTGAGCGAAAGAAAGGCCTTTCACCAAAATTAATGTCCCATTGGGTGGGACCATGTACGGTGCTGGATAGACTGTCTGATGTTGCCTACAGAGTGCAGCTTTCTCAGACGAATAGGGATGTGGTGCTCCACTGCGACCGGCTTGCTCCCTACCAGCCCATGGCCCCAACTGCACCTGAGACAGACACTTCCGAACAGTGTCCAGTGGTCCTGCATCAGCCGTTGGAGACTCCCAGGAGCCCACCTACACGAGCGCAGCACCAACGCCGACTTCCTCAGCATTTGAGGGACTTTGTGGTTGCTGGGGAGAGCTAACCAGCTGGGTGGGGGCAGTGTGGCATGTTTGCCGCAGTGCATTATGGGTAGTGGGTATTTTGTTGTAAATGTGTTATTTTTATGTGCAAGAATTCAGTGGGGTTGTTGTGTTAGTAGTAGTTTTGACTTAGTATGTGTATGGCAATGTTTTTTGGCCTTTTTGTATATTTTTTTTGTATTTTGTAATTTCTAAAGTTGCACCCTGAGTGAGAGCCATAGGCAGAGCAATGGCTATCCTGTTGTGATTATTCCAAAATGCTTCTTCCTGCTTGTCAAATTAAAAGCACAACTTGCTGTCAAAATTGACACAGAGCTCACTTCCTGCCAAGCTTCCACCTACACTACAATATATTTGGGGTTTCTTCTTTTGTGTTTTTTACATTTTACACTTTTCTCACACTGTTTTACCACATCATTTAAAAAAAAATGAACAAACCATACACAGTTTAGCCTAAGGTACAAGCTGAGTGTCCATGTCACTTCTTAGGTAGAGGCTAAGTTGTTAAAATATTTTGTGTGTGTGGGGGGGGGGGGGGGCTGCTAAAGAATTATATTATAATGGTGAGAAGAAAGAAAATGTTACAAATGCAGAGTAAAAACTGAATCTGCTAAAAATGATAACCCTTGACCTGGCTATAGAGGCTTTAATTACTGGTATATTCTGCAATACAATGGTATGATGAATCAATTTGCAAGGTATGGAGAAATATGGCTCCCTTGTGTAAAAGTCAGACTCTCCTGAATATAAGACCACAGTAAAATCCCAGACTGTGGCGAATTGTAGTCTGTTGTACTCAGGAGAATCACTTCATGACATGAACTGCACGTCCACCTAGCTTTGCAAATTGCCTTTTGGGGATGATTTCATGGTTTCATTATTTCATTTTTAGTGTCCCTTTGTCTGAGATCTTTCAACATTTTTTTCTGTATATCCAGTTTATGCAATACAGCATTTTTTTTTTTTTTCTCTTGCATTTTTAATCTCATCTCATGTTAGTTGATATGATGTTGCCACAGTTTATAATGTTCCCCAGCTATGTTTTGTTTTTTTTTACATGCAGTGCAATGTGTTTGTAATTTACTACATTAGTCTCGTACATTTATTTTCTGTTTACTCCAAGGGAGAGTCACAGATTTTTTATTTTTGGGACAATTTGTGCCTGACTCGTTCACTCCTCATGTCTTTGGTCCCAGACAATTTCAAATTAGATTAAGTGACCTTTGGCCCAAGAAGCCCAATTTTACGCATATTTTGCTGCCGATTGCAAATATCACAAACCTGTGCAGACTCTAAATGTTCTGTCATTGCTGTCATCCTCTTCCAAGTCTTCTGTCTCTTTTCATCATAGATTTAATGACTCTGGGATGCATAACACAAGTGCAGAGTGTTGGTATGCAAATTAAAATAAAGTTTTTGTAAAATGCAAAGAATGGAATGGAGAGGAGACACAGGTTAAATCATGCTGGACTGGACTTTGATAATAAATGCAAGAACCTTAGGATGGTAACTGATCTGATTCTGCCTTCCAGTGGTTTTCACAGTATGTCCATTTTGATACAAACTCCCACTGTGTCTTTTCTTTTTCATTTTAGTTCAGGGGCTATATACAGCCCATCATGATTTGAAATAGGCCAGACCGTTAAAATAATAAGAACATAATCTATAAATAATGTCAACTCCAAACTTTTCTGTATGTTGTAGAGTGAAAAAAGTAAGATTACATTATGAAAATGTTTACATCTTCAAATTATTATTTAAAAAATGTGAATAACATGAACAACAATGAACAAATTGAAATTTATTAAGAAAATAAATGCCATTTTAATAATTTTATGCCTCCTACACATGTGCATTACAACTTACAGATCACAGTGGATCTACAAATACACACAACATTTAGTAACAGGCAGAGCATTGCTAAAATTCTACTTACTTCAAGACATTTTAGGCTGTTCATATTTGCTCAGGTTATTCACATTTTTTTGTAAAAGGATAGTTTGTAAGTGTAATTTTTTTTCATATAGTATTACTTTTGTACACTAAAACAAAGAGAAAAAAAATAGCAGATGTCAGTATTTATAGGTTATGATTGAATTTTACTGGTCTGATCCATTTGAGATTGATTTGGGCTGAATGTGGAACCTGAAATTAAATGATTGTAAATATCTTTAGTGTCATTTTTGCATTTTACAGATTCATCCCAGTGGGTGGACTGGACCCTTTGGTGGGCCAGTTGTGACCCGGTGTGGCCTTATGTTTGACACCCTTGACTTAGAAGACTTTTCTGTCTCTAGTAATGATGTAATGTTGGGTGTCTGTGAAGCTGTGATGATGGGTCACATCTGAGCCTGAAACATCTCCTTTTAACTCCCATGACCCCAACATTAAACTGCATTTTCACACCTATAAATACAAAGATGCTCCATTTTCCTCAATCCGATTTTTTTTTCCATTCTATTCTTTGTGGATAACTGGAAGGCAAACATGATCTATGTTTATTCCCCAGGGTGCTTCTATCTATACCTCCCTCCTTTACGCCCACCTCCACATACACACCATCCGGTCTGTTACAGCTCTATAGGGACTAATTTATTTTCCCCATCTAACATTTAAAAATACTAGCGGTGTGTGGATATGCGAACCTAGAGATGGCATATGTATCTTGGGAAAATGAAGCAATGGGGTAAATAAAGATACATTGTGATAAGTCACAAACATTGGCTGTGGGTAATTCATTGGTTTTGCTTATTGTAATTAACTCTCTCCTCTCATGTGCATTGGTACAGTAGACTTCGTCAGACTACTTTGAATATTGAGGTGTTATATACTGTCCTGCCTTATTTTCATATATATGATAATAATGTGTTAACCAATAATTTACCCCACCATTAATTAAAGGGGTTTTATGTAGTATTGATACCCCAAATTCTCAACAGCAGGTGGAAGTCATGTACCAGAACACACTTAAGACTAACAAAACCACCAACAAATCAACACTATGTATCCACAGACTATATCACTCACTGAATAAAGCATAACGCTCATTGTTTTATACACATCTGTATCACTGGCAATTTCTCACAGGTAGCAAGGGAAGTTCGGCTTCCCCTAAAATTACGAAAATTAAATGGTTAAATATGTACAGTTGTGTTGACATTTCATTGACTACAAATGTGTTAGAACATGTTCATCTCAAGGACGAGTTCATTCAGAATCAGCTTTATCACAAATCAGCAGACTCGATGTTGTTAACTTCTCATACATTCCCATTGCGCTGTTTTCTCATATGATCTATGGTCAATGCATTTGCCCGTAGATGCTCAGCGTCCATGGACTTCAATGGGACTTCATGGAAAAGTTTTTTTCACTGCCTAAAAACTGGATGGTAATTGGATAAATGCCACGATGTTGTCCCACCCCCGGATGCCCGGCGTCTCTGGGGGTGAATGGAGCTGTGGCTGGAGTTTGGCCGGAGCTCGGCCGGGCTGGACGCCGGGCTTCCACGTGGTGATTAGAGGATCGGTCAAAAGGCTGAATCCCGTTTGATTGACAGCTATTTTGAGATCAACACCTTCACTTGACAGAGTTCAGTTTAATACCGTTGTGCATTCTGCTTGTGAAATCAAGAAAGAAACCACTACAAAATTACTTGTTCATTTCTTGCACTGTAAATAAAACACACTCATTGTACTTCCTTGTTTCAATTTAACATAATTTCAGCGTTTCCTTGTTTACTTGGTACGATAAGGTCACTGACCATTTTCTTAAATGGCCAAATTTATGTTTAAATAACTTGACCATTTTTTTTTATGAAAGCCGACAATAAGCTTCCCTCTCTGAAAGACGAGCAGCTGCCACTGATCTGTATTATGGTATCATTAAGTTTTCTTCTTCAAATTTAAACTCATAGCTGCTTATTTTGACAGTTGCTCAAAATAACACTGTATCTGATAATCTTCATGTGCTTCATCAGCTGATAGTTTACATTACAGCTGTGTTAGCTTAGCTCTGTTTAGACAGATAACAGCAATAGTAAAACCACAAATCACCTCTGTTTTCTGTACGGTTTCTGTTGTCAGTAACTGCACTAATGGTTTGTGTGGGATCAAGCAAACAAGGTCAGAACTGTCACAGTTTAGTCTGAACCATGGATCAACAAACAGCAACTTAGCAAAGATAATAACATAATATGATAACTTTATACCTTCATAAGCCTCAGAATCAAACTCACCCAGGTGGAAGACACACTGCCATTTCAGCATCAGAACTCCATTTTTTTTTTCCATTTAGAGCTGTATCCAGGAGAGAAAACAACAGTGCTTCTAGCCTTTATCACTTTGTCACTTTCTCTGACTCTAAAAGTTGTTTCTTAATGGTTCTCACCCTATGTGGTCACTTTTTGATGCTTTGCTCAAAGGCCCTGTGGTGTTAATATTTGTCACCATGTGAGACGAGCACAGTGACTCATTACTCCCTCTAGTGGTCACATACATCAGTGGGACTGCTTCATATGGATTAGTTCAGTTCATATCTCTACAGTCCAGTACATTGGTATCTTTGGCAGAACTTAAAAGCTCTTCAAACACTTTTTAAATATTGGACAGTATAAATACTACAAATAACCCCTTTAAAGTATGGTTCAGATTGAATATCAAACACAGACAATGACATTGCATCCCGAACCTTTGATCCAATATGATGATCTTTTGAGTCTGAATCATGATCCACAATTTTAATCTGAATTTTTTTCTAGATCTTAAAAACTACAAGTGAATTACTGAGTTACACATTTCCACTAGTTTCCAGTGATTTCTTAGGGGCTTATGCTGTCTTGTGATAGTTTTTTGTTATTGAAATTTGACTCAATACTCTGCTTTTTGGCATCATTTTGGACTGATGTTCTTGTAATATGTTGTCAGTTGCAATAAGAAATCAGAAACAAATGTGGTCATTGATGAAGTAAACACTAGTCCATGTTTTCCTATTTCTACACATGTATGTGGCAGCTGTGCCATCTATATTGTAAAAGCCAACTGACCTCTATGTGAGTGCGTTCATGTGTATCAGCTTTATAACTGAAAACTGGACAGAGCTAGCCTGTGCCTTCTGGAGTACTAATGTATTTTAGGTCAAGGATCAGACAGGTGAAAACTGCATATTGATATGACCAATACTTTTGGAGTTATTACTAGGACTACTACTACTAGGACTCCTGCGATGGGGCAGGTGTCCCGTCCCGGTGCGTTGAGCCGACCAGGTGAACCAGTGTTTTCCATCGCTGGCGGTCTTGTGCCAGCTGCTCTGCATCCTCCATGGTAACTCCATGTTGTTGGAGGTCGCCCGCAATGACGTCGAGCCATCGTGTGCAGGGCTTGCCTCATGGTTGTTTCCAACCTGCGGCCTTTGGGTCAAATTGAAGGATGGCTCTTGTTGGATGGTCAGGAGGGAGGTGGAGGACATGACTGAACCAGCGGGTGCAACGTTGCGCGGCCAGGCTGGATGCTTTGGGCTGGAATGTGTGGGCTCGAAGCACCTCGTTGGAAACCCGCTGGGGCCACCTGATGTTTTCGATGAGAGCCCTGCTATCAAAGCCATCTATTCTGTTAGCCAGAGTCTTGTTTAAGGGCCATGTTTCCGAGCCATAGAGCAGGATGGAGAGGATGGAGAGTTGTAAATCCGGAGCTTCGTCCCGCATGAGATGGTCTGGTGCCGCCAGAGTGGTTTCCAGAGAGACTGCAGTGCTGATGCTGCCAGGGCTCTTCTGCGGGTAATCTCTGGTTTTAGGTCCCCGTTGTCTGTCACCATGGACCCCAGATACACAAAGGTCTTGACAGGCTCTACAATGTCATTACCAAGCTGCAAGGGAGGTGGATCCGGCCCATCACCGACATGCACAAGCTTGGTTTTTGTCCAGTTCACTTGTAGGCCAAGCTTCTCTGCCTCTTCACTGTATATGCCCAGAGCATCTCCCAGCTGACTGTAGGATGTGCTGAGCAGGATGGTGTCATCAGCGTACTCCAGGTCAGTCAGGTGGAGTTACTACTTTTTAAAATTCCAATGGGTTTACAGGCGGCCTGTGGATGAGTGCATTCACACCAGCAAAGAGCCAGGGGGCTGGATCCAGATCAACGAAACCTCCGAGACTAACAGGAAAATCCGGGCAGAACCAGGTCCAGCTGTGATCACACACTAACAAGGTCAGTCTGTCTTACTCTGGCCCGGTTCCACTCTGCCAGTCAGACCCAGCCTGTTGACATCCCCCTCCGGACCCCTACACCCCACCGTAACACGGTGACAGACCTTTCTGCACCGACTCTGATCAGATGGACCTGACTTCAGCGGATTGGAATCAGGACACCACACACACTAACAAGTTTGCTGCGGTGCACTTCCACTCCGTCGGTCCCCAGTCACAGCCAAGCGGTTAACAGTCCCTGTGGACCCGACCCCCCCCCCCCCCCCCGAACCCACCTTTTTGCCTTAACATGGTGACACACCGTACTGCAGACTCAGACGAACTGGAGTTCTGATCCACATGCAGGACTGGGAGTGATCACAATAAACTGTCATCTTCAGTCCTGTGTAAAAGTCTCTGGTCCGCGTCCATGTCAATACTAAACTAAATGAGGGCCATTCTATTTCTTACTAATCTGCGTGTTACACCACTAAGCAATATAAACTTTGCATAACTTAGGACCAACTTCTGCAAAAACTCTGCTCCCCATTTTATCAACTCTGCTGCTTCCAGATTCTCACAGGTCTACGCACTAGTTATCATTAATTACCTAAACTGCGGTGGTCTAACTTGTCCTGCCTGACCATTTTAACTCTTTCCCCGCCATTGACGAGATATTCCGTCAATTGCTTCCCAACGCTTCCCCGCCAATGACGAGATTTTCCGTCAATCCGTGTTTTCACTGTTATACTGTAGTTGGAGGTGTTGTGGATCATGTGAATTACTTTCCTTAGTCCAAAAACAAACAATTAAGCAGCTTTTTCGGAAAAATGACGGGCCGGGTTTAACGTTTTTGCACTGGAGTCTCCGTATCCCATGGCAACGCATCCAGCGGCAGTCACTTAATGAATCATAAATGATAAAACCAGCCCTAATGCATGTTGGAGTTCAGATGCCAGATCTGCAGCTCACAGAGTGACTGTTCAGTGTCTGAAGTCATCATACTGGCATTATTTCTTCAGTAGCAGCAAAACAACATGATACACAAACTCTGAGGGTTGAAATGGACATAATGGTCAATGTTGCAGAAGAACTATAAATGGACTGTAGGTGGAGACAGACTTTGTGTGTAAAGATAAATGTTTGTTTTGTCAGGCAGCTGGTAATGTGATGACATGTCGTAAGCCTTCAATTTTAACCCATAAAGACCCAAACATCCATTGGCGACCAAAATCATTTACTGATCTAAACTGTTTAATACATGTTGATCCGCTAATCCTATCAATACATGTAAATAATTGTTGTAAAATGCAGTTGGTCATCTTTTCATGGTCATCAGATATGACCCATTTGGATGTTCAGAGGCTCTGCAGTGAACGTGGAAACAGTCATTGTCATCTTCTACAACATTAATTCACCAGTAAAACCCATGGAGTTTGATCAATGGCAGTGGATGGAGACACTATGCTCAGTTAATGATATATTTGACTGAAAAAGTCACTTTTTTCAGTTTTCTCTGTTTCTGATATAATAACCCTCAACTGTAAACTAAGCTTTTATGAACATCTACATGATTGGTACAAGAAATATGTTGAAATAGACAATTTTTACAAAAAAGTGCAAAATTCTGAGAGAAAAGCTATTTGGGATGTACCACAAAAGCAACACTGGGTCTTTATGGGTTAATGTCTGACTAAAAGCTGGCTGCAGTTCTGTGTTCTTTGTGAGAGGAAAAAAAAAATATAGAAAGTTCATGTTAAGCCCTATTTGCATGTCTGTTACTTGTGGATATCTGGTGATTTGTCACATATACAGAGGTCATGTGTGATCTTAATTTTGTGTGAACCAGCCATGTCTGTAATTTGTTGAATAAAATTCCCTTGTAAATTACCTGGCCTACTTCAGCACCGCAGATGTTCCAGGATAACATTTGTCCTGTGTGAATTGACATCTCTGTAATTCTGTGGGTTTGGCAACATCTTGTTCCCTCCCTACAATTTTAGTCAGCCTACTTCCTGGTCGAGGCTTATGGATTCTGCAGCTGGTGATGATAAATGAAGGTTTTTAGTGGAATTTTAGGAGGTTCATATTGTGATATTGCACCTGGTATCCACTTAAACCCTTCAGAAAAGCAACATGTCAAAGGATGATGAGAAAGATGATATGTATGAAAGATACAGAAAGGAACATTTTTCTAATTTTCAACAGTTATCTGTATGTGGTTAGCATGCCCTCGATATCACAGCCATGGAATTATATCAATAAAATTGAACATCAGTAAAATATCAATAAAAAATAGATGATGCTCATCCTGTGCAAATGTGCCACATGAAACATGGATGCAGAATGAGAATTTCCAAATTATCAACATCCTGCAGATTTATACAAGTTCAGTGTGAGTAGAATCAAACCCCATTTTTTAAGGTGACAAATATGCAACCTTTTCACTCAACCACAAAACAGTTGGAGCCTTGCATTAACTATGAGAGCCAAGTGGCAGTTTGCCTCTGTTAAACTTCAAACTCTAGAAAAAATACGTAGGTAGAGGAAACTAAACAGAGGTGTAACTGGCAAAACAGGACAAAACTTTGTTACCTGTGACATTCAAAACAGGCCAATCCTCTGCTTTATGTTCTTTCTGTTCCTGAACATACCTGTATTTCATTCAAGGTGATTTAGAATTCCAACAGAAATTACTTATATTCAATACAAATTCAATACTTTGTCATTGTATAAAAAATAATATAGTGGTTCAAGTATCTTTCAAGCAGGCATTACAAGGCAAATACAAAAGCAAAACAAGAAAAGCACTCAGAGAGCGCGGACCTCTGCCAAGACAGACCTGCCCTGCCCCCCACCCCCCCCCCCCCTCCATTCACCACCAAAATGTAATCATTTCTTCCTTGTGCCAGTATCAACATTTCCTGAAAATTTCATGAAAATCCATCCATAACTTTTTGAGTTATCTTGCTAACAAACAAACAAACATGCATGCACACAAACACACAAAGCAAAGTGATCACAATACCTCCTGGCAGAGGTAATTAAGGTGCAATCCTAAAGTGCAATGAATTAGCATCAAAACATAAGATTCAAGACTCCTTTGATTGTCATTGTATACACAGAGCATACACAACCAAATTCTGATGCACTTTGTAGAAAAAAAAGGAAATATACAATGCAAACTATATAAATAGTATTAAATAGGGAAAAAAAGTCTGTAAAAACAGTTAAAAAACCAACAACAAAAGATACACACACCTCGCCCCTCTCCCTCTCTCTAAGTCACACATTCACACCTAGTTAAGGTGCAGAGGACAGTAAGAGGTAAGTACAGTGGTTATTGCACATTTTTGAGTATGGTTGTTGCATATTGATGTTTTCCATTATTACACATCATTGGTTATTACAAATTACTGATTGTGATTATTGATTATTGCTGATTTTTCACTATTGCACATTGTTGATTATTACGTATGGTGGGCTATTGCAGACAATGAATGTAACAGTGCAACAGTTCTAATGGAAGTAGGGGGGTTGGAATTATGGAAGGAGTTTGGTGTGGTAGGGGTGCTGCAGTAATACAAGTCCAATTCACTGATATTGTAGTTATGTGGGAGATGTGGTGTGGAGGGGCTGGCTGGGGGTGAGCGAGGGGGAATCAATTGCACAAAGAAAGAAAAAATAAAACCATTCTGATTGTCCAGTTGCACCAAGGGCTGATCCTTTAATAAGACATAACCTCAGATCACCTACTTGCCAGACATTTAGTATCCTCATAGTCTTACATAGTCAGCCCTGTCTTTGCACTTCACACTGTGCCAGTATCATTGATAGGTTTGGCACCATTGACTACCATTATGGAGCATGTGTAAAAGTTGTCTGAACTGTTTGGCTAGTTTTGTTTTGTTTTTTGTTTTTTTTCAGTATGCAGTACGTTTACAAAATAGTGTCAGATGTTGCTTTGGTGGAACATGACGAAGCATGTTCTGGTATTAAAATCATTATTTCCCCCAAGTGAAAACAGCACATAAAAAGGTGTGTCTTTGTCAAAACTTGCCATTTTGAAGGTGAAGTTGCAAGTCAGAGATTGTTTTTTCACACAGTAAGAGGATGCTTAAAAAGAGTAAAGCATATACACTGAACAAAAATATAAACGCACCACTTTTGTTTTTGTTCCCATTTTTCATGAGCTGAACTCAAAGATCTAAAACTTTTTCTATGTACACAAAAGGCCTATTTCTCTCAAATATTGTTCATAAGTTTGTCTAAATCTGTGTTAGTGAGCACTTCTCCTTTGTCCTTTGCTGAGATAATCCATCCACCTCAGAGGTGTGGCATATCAAGATGCTGATTAGACAGCAGGATTATTGCACAGGTGTGACTTAGGCTGGCCACAATAAAAGGCCACTCTAAAATGTGCAGTTTTACTGTATTGGGTGGTCCAGGGGGGTCAGAAAACCAGTCAGTATTTGGTGTGACCACCATTTTCCTCGCACAGTCTTCTTCATGAATTCTCTGAAACAGCTTTGGAGATGACTTATGGTAGAGAAATGAACATTCAATTCACAGGCAAAAGCTCTGGTGGAGATTCCTGAAGTCAGCATGCCAATTGCATATTCCCTCAAAACTTGTGACATCTGTGGTATTGTGCTGTGTGATAAAACTGCACATTTTGGAGTGGCCTTTTATTGTGGCCAGCCTAAGGCACACCTGTGCAAAAATCATGCTGTCTAATCAGCATCTTGATATGCCACACATGTGAGGTGGATGGATTATCTCAGCAAAGAAGAAGTGTTCACTAACACAAATTTAGACAGATTTGTGAACAATATTTGAGAGAAATAAACCTTGTGTGTACACACAAAAAGTTTTAGATCTTTGAGTTCAGCTCATGAAAAATGGGAGCAAAAACAAAAGTGGTGCGTTTATATTTTTGTTCAGTGTATAAAGACAGAGGCTGGAAGGGATGTAGGATGATGTAGGATGTAGGATGATGATCCTAGTATTGTGGAACAGAAATATTCACCCCTATTCTAACAGTGTACGTCCAGTGAACTAGACAAATAGCCACGCAGAAAAGAAATAAATACAGATGAAAACAACTTCGATATATGTCAACAAGAACTACAGGTCATAGGATGGGTAATATAATAACTGATACATACATTTTTCTTATTTCAGATGATTTTTTTTAACTATAATTAATAATCATTATTTAGTAATCATTTAACATCATGTGTACAATACAGCTGAGAAGCAGATTTCAGGTCATGAGATCATCCAGCCCAAACACACGTCTGTTTATCCTTTTGCTTTTAGATGGAATATATAGTGATCGGTTAATTTCAATACTATCCTCTACGATGAATCTTTATTATGTCTCTGAATTCACTAAATTGCTCTAAATTTGCAAAAACATAAAAAAGAAAAATAAGCATCAGATCAAGTATATGTTTTGTATGGTTCATCCTTACTCATATATCGTATACATCATATCATCATTTTGTTGTTTTCCTTCTCTGCATTAACTGCAAGTGAAACTCAACCAGAGCAGCATAGAAACATAGAAACTTCTTCCATCCATCCATCCATCCATCCATCCATCCATGTTCTGCTTATCTAGGTATAGGTCATGCAGCCCAAGCAGAGAAGTCCAGACTCTCCTCTCCGCAGCTGCCCCCTCCAGCTCCACTGAGGGGAAATGGAGGCATTTACAGCCCTGCCGAGAGATATAATTCCTCCAGCAGGTCTGCTCCTGGTTGGACATGCCTGAAACACCTCACCAGGGAGGCATCTGAACCACTTCAACTGGCTCCTTTGGAGGAACAGAGGCTCTGCTCTGATCCTCTCCCGGATGGCCAATCTCCTCAACCTATCTCAGAGGGAGAGCCCAGTCACCCTGCGGTGAAAACTCATTTCTGCCGCTTGTATCCTTGAGCTTGTTCTTTCGGTCACTACCCACAGCTTGTGATTATAGGTGAGAGTAGGAATGTAGATCAACCGGTAAATTGAGAGCTTTGCTTTTTGGCTCAGCTCCCTCTTCACTTAAAAAGATCCATAAAGATTATGAACAGAATCGGTGGCAGCCCTGGTGGAGTCCAACCCCTCACAGAGAACAAGTCCGACTTCCTGTCAGCAATGAGGATGAAGCTCTAACCCCGTTCATACAGGGACCGAACAGCCTGTAGCAACAGGACATGGACCCCATACTCCCAAAACACGCAAGGACATGGTCAAATGCCTTCTCCTAATCCACAAAACACGTGGACTGTTTAGGCAAACTCCCATGCAGCCCCCAGGACCCTGAAGAGGGCAAAGAAATGGTGTGTTCCATGACCTGGACGAAACTCACATTGTTCCTCTTGAAACGGAGGTTCAGCCATCAGGCAGACTTTCCTTTCCAGTATCCTGACATAGACCTTTGCAGGGGGGCTGAGGAGTGTGAACTCATCCTTTGGTAGAAGCATCTTTAACCCATAAAGACCCAGTGCTACTTTGTGTCAGTTCCCAAATGAGTTTTCTTCTATATGTAACCTTTATAAAGTGATCATTTATCATTTATTATAATATCTGTATTTTGCATTTTTCACTGTAAATCATGTATTTTCCTATATTTGATTTAGATGTTCATGAAAACTCCAAAGGTTACTGAAGAAAAAATTACTTTTTCAGTAAACTGTATCATTGACTGAACATAAAACAAGTGTCTCCATCCAATGACATTGATCAAACTTTTACTGGTGAATCGATCTTGGAGAAGTTGACAGTGTTTCCACGTTCCCTATGGAGCCTCTGAATGTCCAAATGGGTCATATGTGATGACCATGAAAAGATGACAAACTCCATTTTACACCAATTATTAACATGGATTGATAGGGTTATTGGCTCAACAGATATTAAAAATTTTACATCAGTAGATGGTTTTGGTTGCTAGTCGTTGTTTGGGTCTTCATAGGCTAATCTATTTATTTATTCATTCATTTATTTATTTTAAAAGCAGCACATTAACAGACAACAAATGGAAAGAACACCGGCATTTTGCCAACATTATTGAACTGGACCAACGATTGATTGGTTTGCCCCAGACCCTCAGGGTGTGTTTATCCAGCCTGATACGGAAGTCGTAGATTAATGAGAAGTGGAAGTATAGGGTTTTAGAGATGAGGGTGTGTGCATGCATGTTTTTGTGTTATGAGCATCCCATGTCCTTGCAAAGGTACACCAAAGAGAAATGGTGTCCATATAATTATATAATTTCACTTCTCTCTTTTTGAGGAAGCTGGTACAAAGGTAGAACTCTGTAATGTCAATATTTTATGCTGTCTTTGTCATTTTGTACATCATTTTCAGCTTAGTGTAGTTTTTTTTTTTGTTTGTTTTTTGTGCATTGTTTACATGGTGTTTTGTTGTTTTTTCCTCATTGTCTTTTAAAAAATAATTTTCTTGTTTTGCAGTCTTTGTTTACTTTTTTTTTTTTTTTTGCATAATTTTCATTTTTTATGCAGTTTTTGTCATGTTTTAGTTTTCACCCTGTTACCTAGCTCCATGTTTGTTTCTAAGTTTTTTTTTGTTGTGTTGCATTGTTGTGGATTGCGGATTTTACAGTTTTGTTCTGAAAAAACCTCAGTTCAACCAACCAATCAATATAGGTTGTGCCCTTTTCACATTAATGAATTGTATATGAAAGGATAACTCGGTTGAATAGGCATTAGAAATAAACTCCAAGAGTCCAGACACGTCAGATTTCTCAGAAAAAAGATGGAAAAGTAAAGAAAACCATGTTTAGCATATCTTATTGGAAAAAAGAGCAGTGAGAGCGAATGTGACAGAAAAGTGAAGGGATGGATATGGAGGAAGTCTGACGGAGAGGAGAGGGGTGAGACAAAAAGGATGAAACAGATAAAAAGGATGGGGGAGCAGGGCATGCCTTCGGGAAATAGAGGCAATCGATTGAAAAAGACGCCAAAGCGTTGAGGGGGAGAGAAAGTGGAGGGGGGTTGGGGGCTGTTATATAACTCCAAAATGGCAGCTCTGAATTTTGTGATAATAAGAATTCTGGAGCACCCTCATTTCTCCTCCAAGTTCACTTCTGTGTAATTAAAGAGCAGATACTGTCTCCTGTGAGTGGAATTTGTTACAGGAAACCTGAGGCTAAGCCGAGCCATTGTTTATACATTCCAAAATGTCAGAACAGCAGGGTTGATAAGTCACGATTTTTACACAGAGGCATTTGAGCTTGGTAAATATTATGTGATGAAGGGTCAGAAGCTTCTCTTGTATCCTCGAGGATCTGTTTGATCCGACTTATCCGTCAGTTGTATAGAAGTATAGAGGGACGGAGAGCAAAATTAGACTTTTCTTTGTTCTAAATTAATTCAAGCTCAGGAGGAGTTCAGCATAATTTTCTGCCCACCCATCCACTCTGGAATGGAATGAATGGTGAACCACTACTTTTTACTGCACTGGAAGACCTTTAATCACAACATAAAGCATTTCAGTCCATTGCAATGTATTGTAACTGTAGATTTTTTAATTCCACAGCAATACAAGGAAATAAGAAATAGCTGTATATATCAGTTGGACTAGTTGTTTCTAACATGGCATGATATTATATTTTGTACAAAGGATGATTCTGATGCAAGCATTTCCCCCCGAAAAAAATCCAAGTTAGATGTATACACCTCTAACCAAAAGGATGTTGTTTTAGATTATTAATGCAGAGGCTCATGTTTGATCCCGGGGCTTTTTTATCTCCATGGATTGCGCTTAAATAGGTTGTCCCACAGACTCTCCATATTCTCTTTCATATATAAAGTATATATTCTGTAGGTCCTGAGTTGAGAGATAAAACGTGTGAAAAGAGAGCAGTAGGATTTGGAGCAGCATGCAGAGGGGAGCAGCCAAAACAGAGAGAGAATATCAGCCGCACTGCCTGGCAGCCTCACTGAGCTGCTAAGCAGGGCTTAACGATGCCCAGGGGGTTGTGTATGTGTGTGTGTGCATGTGCATGTGAGTGTATTTTTGTGTGCTTTCCTTCTCTATAAGCCCAAAACAAGAGCTCCGTGTTTCGGGGTCAAGTAAAGGCCACAGAATCTGAAATGGAGTTTGCGTTTAATATAGGCCAAACTTTGCGTGAGGGATGATAACTTGTTAGTTACTTCGTAAACAATCAAAGATGCAAGATGTTTTAATTACAGCAAGAGAAGAGGAAGAAGAGGAAACTTTTTAATCCCTGCTCTATATCCTAACTTTGCCATCTTGGCTACATGGTTTCAGCACTTCCAACGTGTTCCGTACCTTCTCTGTGATGTACCGATTAGTCTCGAAATTATCCTGTGTATTAGTCCTGACACTCCAGGTGAACCCCTTTACAGGCAGGAGAAGGATAGAGCTTCTTTAGTAAATCAGGAGCCTCCAACACAGAGACAGGGTGCAGGTCCACCTTAATCTAAGGGTGTATTCAAACCTGCCTTGTTTAGTTTGTTTGAAGCGAACCAGAGTTCGTTTGCTCCCTTGGTTCGGACCTTTTGGGCTGGTGTGAATAAAAACCACCGAACTCTGTTCTGGACCAAACAAGCGAACCGAGACCCAGCTGAGAAGGTGGTCTCGACACAGTACCATACGAACCCTGGTGTGGTTTGTTTGAGGTGTGAAAGCAGCCAATACAGTTGTTTTTTTTTGTTTTTTTTTTTACTATTGTGGAAATGGTGCATTATTAGTTCATATTCGCACGGCAGAAAGGCAGAGGTCAAAAACCAGTATCATTTTCGTTTATGTTCCTGGTAATTGAGCTTCAGTGTGGGTATGGGTTGGATTCAGCGCTTATGCAAAACAGTAACATGCGGACATTTCATTGTCAGAACTCCAGTTAGATTTGTCTGTTGTGTTCATCACCCCCAGTAAACTTTACCTGCATTAAGGAATTCTGTACCTGGCTAAACTTAACGGTGATATAGGATAGCTACACATAGGTAAGCAGTACGTAGCACTAATGCTTTTTGAGAACAGTCTTTTGATGAAGAAGAGCAACAGTCACAACATGATGTGCGCACATGAGCGCTGTCCTCCGTAGCTGTCTTGCCCTGTGTCTTCGTCACTGAGAAATGAATTCTACAATATTGTAAACCTGATGTGGCATCAAAGGCTCTTGCTGCTAAAACATTTGTGCAGACAACTGCATCTGTAAAAACCATATCACTATGACGATTTCAAAAACAGCACAAAAAATTTCCCTTATTCTCTCCTTTCACTTTGGACTTACCGCTTTAATTGACAGTGCTCATTTCTGTCCAATGGCTGAACAACCTCAGCACATGTAGTTTTATTTACAGATTTTGGTCCACTTACAAAAATGTACAATGTGAAAGCGAACCGCACCAAAATTAAAAAAAAAAAAAAAAAAAATTTGGTTCAGCCTAAAGCAAGTGGACTTTCCTGGTGTGAATACACCCATAAACACTGAAACGTGGTTATGCAAGATATGTAAAAATGTTGAAATTAAATGTATTTACGGCCTGATTGTACATATTATACCTACAGAAGCATACAATGGCAACCTTTTTCCTTGCAAATGAAAAATCTGTAGCACATAGTATATCACCTAAATGCTAGCTGTTAAATCTAATCAATACTAAACAATGCTGTCATCACAAATAAAGCATTATTTATTGTTTGTTCACATTTATTAACCTCAGGGTGCAGTCACTCACACACACAGTGCACACACACTCAGACACACAGTGCAGCTCTCGCGCTCAATAGATTTCGATCCAAATGTATCACAGATTTTAACCACATCTTGTTCTGCTGAATTCATGCATTGTGGAGATGGTTTACCGTCATCACCATCATGGTTAAAAACTGTCAGTTAGATAGTGTTTCATATAATAACATACATAATGAGGTGTTGATTGAGGAGTTGATAGATATTAGAAAAGCTGTGTGGTCTTGGCCCCCAGTCTATACTATCTAAACTAAGCCTGTAACTGTACACAAAAGTTTCGGTTCAGTATGTTTTCGGTTTTGAAAGCCACGGTTCGTTTTTTTTTTTTTTTTGGTTCGGTACGGGAAGAAAGAAAACCCCTCAAAATGTCTTTAATGCATTTATGAATTTTTAAACATTTTCCCCAAATTTTTGGAGACAACAGAATATAGAAAAACAGGAATAATATAATTCTGCTGCTATAAATCAAATAGAAAATAAAGTAAAATAAAATATTACTAAATGTATTTTAAACAATAGTATTGCACTTTTCCCTGAAAGGTAGTTTTGAACAAACAACAAAAATCAAATCACAGTTCTGTCCGTTCGCATTCTGCATAAAAATAACGACAAAAAAATTCCACATGAAGTGCAACATTAAGAAGAGGGCAAACTCATATTCTCTTTTAACAAACTGAAGAGCTACATTGACAACAAAATTAACAAAATTGTTTATTTTAGGAAAGTGAACAAACTGTTCAGGCCACTTTGTGTACTTGTGTGTGTGTGTGTGTGTGTGTGTGTATGTGTGTGTGTGTGTGTGTGTGTGCAGGGTGCGATTTGTCAAAAACACAGAGGGAGGGGTGTGTTTTTTTTTATTTTTTTGTCTGAGCCGGGAGGGTGGGGGGGTGGGCAGTTATATACATGGGGGTGTGGTCCATAACTAACGTAACTAATGCTGGCATGAAACGAAAGTGAAACTTTACATACTTTCAAGAGAGACAGAGAGAGCAGGTGTTTTAGAACTACCGTAGTTCATAGTGGCCAAACAGCGTTTGTCTTATCTTCTCTTTCCTCATTGTTGTCTTTCACTGGGACCTGATGTGATCCCAAACAAGACTGCAATGATAGTGGAGGGTCTTCATTCTCTTCCTTTCAGGTTGGCATCATATTTGTTGGGTTTGTTTTTTTTTACCTTACATCAGCTGCTATTTCATATTTTGGGTCAATGTGCGCTCCTTCAATATGTCCGTGTGGAACTTGGGCGAAGTTAAAGTTCCACATCGAACAACATCTTTCGTTCCTTTTTCTTTTTCTCAACATACTGTGCCATTTCAGTACTGCTGTGTACCAAACCGAACAGGTGTGTACCGAAACGGTTCGATATGTGTACCGTTACAGGCCTAATCTAAACTATCTCTAACGGTCTGGATTGTATCATGTTCTTTCAAGGCCCATTTGTGCTAGTTGTGAAAGATGCATATGTATATGTATAGAGCGTCGCCATGTTTTTTAATTGTGACTTTCTTCTCCTTCTTCTTCTCAAAAAACTTTACCCTTCTTTGTGATATTTGGCCAGTATGTTAATTCAGAGCGGCGCCCTCTGGCAGAGTGATTGACAAACGTGCATTACAACATGTTGAATCCATCTAAGTATGAAGGCAGTGATGCTTGACACTGTTTGAAACAGACGCACCTATTTATGTATGTAAAGCAAGCATGAATGAGCCTTTACACTTCCATGTGTCCACTGTGTTGGAATGAGTATTTGTCAATCAATCCACCAGAGGGTGTTGCTCTTAATTACCATACAAGCTGACTAGCACGAAGAAGAGTAAAGTTTTTTGAGGAGAAGAAGAAGAAAGTCAATAATAACAAACATGGTGATGACAGAGGAGGTATTACTAATGTTTATACTAATGTTGATATTGGGAAGGGTAGTTGTTGTAAATATATTGGGAGTTTTTCACTAACTCACACAGTGGAACTTTGGAGAGTTTCCCCATTTCTGGAAATTATTCTCTTCAAATCTCAACACTGCCCCCTATGGTTCCCAGTGCCATATTCTCTGTAGGGGTTCACATCCGCAAACTCCAAAAGGATGGACAGAAATACGAACCTAATGAATGCAGAGGACGGACAGAACACTCTGTCTGAATACGTAAGCATCTTTAACGTAGAGCATGAATTGGCCTTCAAGCTCCTCCACTTGCCTCTCAGAATTTATCATGGTTTATTAAAGCCTTTATCGAATGATCATTTCTGCTACTCTTCATACTAAGGATGCATCGACCCACATTTTTTCACTTCCAAACTGATCCCAATACCTGAATTTGTATATCTGCCGATACTGATACTATTCCGATGCCAGAGCTCTGTTTGCTTTATATTATTATCATTATTGTTGATTTTATATGAGGCTATAATAAAGTCCTCTCTACAGGCAAGTATGATATGTAGAAATGTGTGCATGTATGCCCCAAAAGGCAACTTGAGGTAAGTATAAGGTAAGAAAAACAGGAAATGCTGTTAACAGGTAAATCCCATCCTGAAAACAAATATGCAACTGTAAGGGTTTCAAATTGACTGTCAATATTTATTAAATCCAAGACAGATACACATAAAGAGTAAACTTGTCTAACACTACCCCTCTCCAAGTAAAATACAAAGGGCTGCTTCATCTGATCAGTGGTGTTTCTAGAATAAAATATTTTCAGTAGGGGTGTAACATGACCACAATTTTGGTTCGATACAGTGAAGGAGACTGGTATGGGGGGGGGGGGGGGGGGGGTCCGACCCGGCTTTTGTGCCTGTTATACTTTGTGTTGTCATGTTTAACATGCAGCGGCAATGGCGTGGCGCCACTGCATAATGGGGAATCCCTCCACATGACTTCTGCTTGCAGCCACCCTGCTTCCCAAGTGTTTGCATTCTTCGTGTAGGCTACATGTATTTGTTCAGTACACCTCCATATTGTATCAAAAGCCCCAAACCAAAACGATTCGGTACAAATGAGTGCACTGTTTTACACCCCTAATTTCCACACAGCAGACATGCTGTGATCAAAAGTTGGTTAGCCACAGTGCTGCTCAATGCTTGCCTACTAGCTGGCTGCAAACTGTGGAATGGATTTCCTGAACGGAGGCATATCTCATTACTCTGCATCTGATTGAGACACACCTCCATTCAGTTTGCAGCCAGCTAGCAGAGCAGCCAGCAGGGAATCACTTGTAGAGTCATTTCAGCAGACAACATTAAAGGTGTGTTGCCACACAAAACTGTTTTTACTTTTATTTTTTGAAATATGTTAGGTCCATAGGTGTTTGAATTATATAATGAATTTGAAAATGAGCCACTACCACCTCTGTCTACTTTGCCACTGAAAAGAAATAGGTGGAGAAATCAGGTCAATTAGAAAAGCTGGTCAGTGTGACGTGTTAATGCCTGAGCTCATTAGTATTCATGAGCTTGCCCAGGGCAGACCACACCCACAGAATTCATCTAGCTCAGTGACAGTTTTTGTATACAGCAAGCTGGGGTGCTGTTAGGGGAGCCCAGTATTCTCAGATACAGGTAAAGTGTTGTGAAAATTCAGTGTAAGATCTGCTGTACAAGAGAGGCATAGAAGCTGGGAGTCAAATGTTCAAAGTCTGCTGAGTTTCATTTTCGGTTTCCGCCAGTTCCTCTACTTGTTGCGCAGGGCTGAAAAGCCAGGCTCTCATTGGCTAACTGTTAGCCAATCAGAGTTAAGCAGATTAGCATGTTGAATATTCATGAGAACTGGCACAAATTGAGCTGAGTCTTCCAGCAGGCTTTCTATTACCACGTTACAATACAGGGCGGCAGCGGTCTACTGGTGTGTGAGTGTGTGTGTGAAATGGTGAATTTGAGGCTTTGTAAATCGTTTTGGGCGCCATAAAAGTGTGGAAAAGCGCTATATAAGTACTGACCATTTACCATTACAATGGCTTGAAATTTGGTAACCAAGGCATTTTGGCCAGAAAAAAATGACAGAATCTTTAAAGGGCACCTTTAAAGCACAGACATGGCTCAGAGATCGTAAATCTCCACAGGTTGGATCGGAAATTTCCAATCCATGAATTACGTTAGTATTGGAACCCGCTTCATACATGATGTCATTTGTTTACTGTTTCAGATGTAATAGGACATGTTTGTTTATTCAGAATCAAAAAGTATTGCTGTCTCCTCATGAGCCCTCACCTGCAGACACACATTATTTTCTTACATATCTGCTTCTATTGCACTTGTTTGCACTTCCCTGACTTTAAAACAGACACGTTTGTGTGTCTGCAATCACAGCACAGCCTCAAGGCCTCACTGCATAACCTTACTGACTTACATCTCTCCTGATCTTTTTTTTTTTTTTTAATCAGATTAAAAATACATCCAAAACAGACAAACAAGCAATGTAAAAGTGCAATGGGAAATAAAATAACACACAAAAGCAACACATTTTTTGTGTAGTGCCAAACTTTCAATGTAATAGGTGTTCTTCCCAACATTTCAGTTCTCAGAAATAACAACTCAATGTCACAACTACTCAGTGTCTCCATATTGTCATGGAATTCTGGTAAATCCCAGAGTTTCTTGCAGCGGAAGCCAGCTGGTCAAGCCCCAAAGCTGATTATTTTGGGAATGGGGGTGTAGTGTGTGTGTGTGTGTGTGTGTGTGTGTGTGTGTGTGTGTGTTATGTGTGTTTTTAATGGTAGGGGACCTCATTTATAGCTTGAGGCCATTTCTTCCCAGGGGCAGTCTGGCAGCAGGAGAAAGAGTCATCATCATGAAAATCAGCCCACTGCATTTTTTTTTTTTTTTTTTTTACTAGTCACAACTTTTCCAATCTTATAACTGAACATATTAATTATTGCAACAACGAATCTTAAGAATAGACTGATTTATACAATCCCCTGCTTATATGATTATTTTACCATGTTCTGTTGCAACATGTGTTTTCAAGAGCTCAGGGTTATGCAATTAAATGTAATTAAGTGTATTTACTGGTTAGATTTTGACTTGTGATCCCATGATATTTAATATGTTGCAAGATAGTCATCTTTGATAACAGAAAGAAAACATATATGGCAAGGAGGAAAAAGAATTATCTGTGTATTCATTATGTTGTGAAGTCAGTTTTGATGAAATAATGTTAAAAAGGAAAAAAAAAAGTACTGTATCTTAGCTTAGTAAGTAAGAATGTAGGTAAATTTTATTTATAGAGCATTTTTTACAGTCACAAAGTGCTTTACAGTGTCTCTGCTTTGTGTCTCAGTGACTGCAAATTTCATGCACGTCTGCCACGTGAGTCAAAATGGCAGTGGAAATCTGTTTAGTGCACTCATATTTTGCACTATATGATGTATAGTACACCTTAAATGTTTCCCCTCTTACTGGATTTAAAAGTAGAATAACACTCAATATACACAGACTGGTCAGAATAAAGATTTAACTAAACAAAAGGTAATGGGTTGATTTGATAAGTACTACAATGATTAATATGTTTCATCAGTAACAAGTTCATTAATCCTAACTGATGCATTTTTTAAACAATAATCAGTTTGATAGAGAGTATAAAGACTGGACTGAAACATCAATTTTCCTTCAAGTTTAATGGGAGCTGTTTCCTCCTAAGTGAAGAAACGTAGATGGTTAGTTGTGGTAGAAAATTATTATTTACAGTCAGAGCATGAAAAATATTTTAGAAATCTAGAGGGAGAACATTTAAAATCATAGCCATGGATTACAAAAAAGTGAAAAAAACAAACAAACAAACAAACAAAAAAAAAAAGCAAAATCCATGTTGACAGAAGTTTAGTAAAAACCATCTCTGGAAGCAAAGATAACAATTTAAACCAAACTAACCAGTGCAATGATATTTATCCCAATATAAAACTATATTATGACATTTATCATTATTGATTTGTATCCCAGACCCCTGTTAGAAAAGAAACACCTGAATTCAACATGTCTTAATACTTTTATCCATATCGTGTATGTTTAACTAATGTCATGACACATTTCTGTGCTGTATCACCATTTATTTAGTTTTCTGCAAATTAGACTCCACATCATCCACTTGACATATTCTATATGGACAAAAGTATAAGGACACATCATGACTACAGCTCCTAAGATTTCCTTTTCATGCTGATTTGAGATATAAATATCAATATTCCCTTAAAGTAGAAATCTAGAGGTAAAACATTTAAAATCAGAGTCATGAATTAACAAAAAAATTAAAAAAGAAAAAAAAAAAATCAGTGTTGACAGAAGTTAAGTAAAGCCATCTCTGTGGCATTTTGGAAGGAAAGATAACAATTCAAACAAAACTAACCAATGATATTTGTCATAATATAAAACTATATTATGAAATTTGTCATTATTATTGTTTTGTATCTCAGGCCATTAGAAAAGAAACACCTGAATTCAACATGCCACAATACTTTTGTCCATATAGTGTGTGTGTGTGTGTGTGTGTGTCTGTGTGTGTGTGTATATATATATATATATATATATATATATATATATATATATATATATATATAGCAAATAAGGCTAACAGACATTTGCAGCCAAATTGCATCATTTGTATGTGTGACAAAGAGAGAGATCAAAAGACAAAGCGAGAAATCTACCGTTCAAGAGTTCCTACTTGTAGAAATGACAAAAGTGCCTCTTTTCTGAGCCAACTGGGTCCTCCTGGCTACAAATCTTTGTCTGATACTGAGAGAGCAAGACAATAGCATGTGCGTTTGTGTGTGCAAATGCCCTACTGACCCCGTGTGACCTTGCTTTCCCATTCCTCCCCTACTGTCATGAGTGGGCAGACATGAAATCACCATTCACCACTCACTGTTCAGCCCCCATGGTACCATCACATCTGATTGCACCAAAACACTGGGTTTAGAGAGGTGCTTTAATATGGTGCTGCATGTCAAAAATAAGGAAAAGAAAGGACAGGGGTATTTTAAAAATTTTCTTATGATGCATTAGTGGCATTACATTATGTACTTGGATAAAAAACAAAAAAAGACCAAAACTACACAGTGAGTCTTCATTACACATAATCTGATTATGATCTGTATTGTTTGGCAAAGAAAATCACAAAGACCTTCTTTATAACACCTTGTATTATCATCCAGAGTACAATACACGTAAGCAAACACTGAAGTGTGAAAAAGACATAAAAAAAGAAAAAACCCACCTCCATCCCACAATATGAGAAAATTCATCACAATAGCTGATGATGAGGGGTATTTTCAGTTCTGAGGGTGGATTATTCTCGCTTTTTCCTCCGCAGACATTTTATAGAATTAAGTTGACGACACCTCCTGAAGACTCAACAGTTTCTGGCATCCCAGAACCACCTCCACACCCGCTGTCAGTGCCGATCAGACCCCTACATGTCTACAAAGCACCGACTACCACCACCCCAGCATCACACCAACAGTTATAGATTAAATTTGAAAACAGTCAATTTTGTGGGAGCAGTAGAGGTAAAATTGGGGATTGCTGATGATGTGCAGTTTTCAGGGTCACAGGTTTCTAAAACACTGGAAGGGTTTTTGGGGGTTTTTTTGGATTTGGCAAGTGAATTGTGAATAAATATACATCTATGTATGTACACAAGGAGCGTAGGAGGTGTCAACAGGGTAAAGCCACAGGAATATCACCAAGAAATCCTTCATGATCAAAGCATCTAAATGCACCATGCAGAGTGAGAAGAAGGGAAAAAATAGAGATGAAGATGGACAAAATATGAGGATAAGAGGGACCAGGAGAGAATCCAGACGCTGCTCAGAATATGTATTTGACTAAATGTGGGGAAGGTAACAGCACAGACTAAATAACGGGATGAGAAATGAGGGGAAAAGAGGAACACTGAAGAGAAATTTAGATCAAAGCTGAGACGCAATTACAGAATCATCAAACAACATCTTAGAGTTTTAGTAGCTCATAAATATAAAGTGCTAACACACTTTGAGAACTCAGGATCATATAACCATGCTTTGCATATTTAACGGATAGCAAAAGGGGTAAAATCTGTGGCACAAGTGTTTTACTTTAGCACATGTACTTATTTTGGACAAAGAACAAATTCTCTTTCACAGCTAAAGTGTGAAGAATTGGCACCGGGGCCAACATGCCAGTTTGTACTGAGGTGGGGGTGTATATTTAATACATATGCATGGTCTGGAAATGCCCCGCAGTGTACAATACAGAGGTTCTAAGCATAAGGGCATTATGGTCAATTTTTGAAAGCGATAATATTACTGTTCAATTTCCTGCCAAGACGTTTTTAGATTTTCTCAATGCACAGAATTCATAAACAGGGATATTTACATGCCTACATGTTGTTTTTTCTTTGTTTTTTTGTTTGTTCTTTTTTTTTTTTCTTCACATATATTATGGATATTAATAATCTTTCACTGTCCAATAACAAAACTCTTTGGTGGAATTCAATCAAACAATTACAACTAGAGTTACAAAGGGCCTTACACTTAAAAATATAAGCCTGTATAGGTCCAGTGACTGTCAGATCCTTGAAGAGACTGTATGTAGTATTTGTGCTTTAAAATATAAAAATTGCCCTAAATTATTATCATAGTGTTTAAAATACAGAGCCCTGAAGTTCTGTTGGTCTCCCATGGTGAAGAAAACTAATGCCACGGGCCTCAGGAGCATCAGAAAGTGACCACATGGGATGAGAACCACAAAGAAACAACTTTTAGAGTCAAAGAAAATGATCAAAGTGATCGAATCTAGAGGCATCGTTGTTGTTTTCACCACTGGACACAGATATAAATGAAAAGAAAAGAATTTAAAGCTATACTGTATGATGTGGCATTTTTGCACTTTTCTTTTGTCATCTTAAAATGCTCCTAATAAGCATGTGTCAAACTAAAATGTAAAAGAAATCCACCAGGTATTGAAACTCAAAAATGTTGAATTCTCATATATTGCTCACATTTCTGATAAAATTCTGACCAATCATTGTATTTGGCCCGAATGAAATAATTGGTTGAACCTGGCTGAGCCTCCTGTCAATCATCCATTACAGCTGTCCAGCATCTGATCTATTATCGCTGTCCCCGCATCCGATGGGTACCTCTAAATCTGACGCTTCACTCGCGCTGCTTATCCTGTCACTGACCACAGTCTGCTGTCTAGGATGTGTATGGATAGAACATGTGGAAGGGAAAAAACGGATTTATTAACAGAAACAACAACTAAGGGGAACAAATAGGAGTCTGATGAATGAAGGAGGGAGATAAAAGTTCAGAAGTCGGCTGTACTGGACACCACAGACAGGTCTGCACAAAGCTCAGCTTTTATGACTGCGGGACTCATACACGTACATGTACTTGGTGTCATACAATGTAGGATTATGTAGGATGATACATATATGGACTATGAAACCTCAAATGTCCACGGAAAATTTGCAGAGGCTGCGCGTTCACAGTGTGCGTGCCCTTTGCCTGGGCACCTCACCGCCCAGGGGATGATGTGCAGTGAAGACACTGACCCAGTGCTGCACAGACCAGACCCTTAAATACAAGGTCTACTGATGAAACAGGAGCCACGGCAGGTGGATGATGTGTCTGATTGCTGAGGGAGGAGTCCGCAGACGCGCGTGGACTGGACCTCCGCCTCTGCTTCCACTGCGCGTATCAGGTGAGAGGAGGGGAGCGTCAGAGCTCAGGCAGGGGGAAGTGGGCGGGGCTTTAGAGGGAGGTGGGTTGTTCATTTTCAAACTTTTACTAAGTGCTGTGAGAAATGCCACATTGGTAGGTATAGCTTTAATGCTGAAATGGCAGCATTTCTTCAACATGGGTGAGTTCGATTATGAGGTTTATGAAGGTATAAGGTATGTGATGTTGTTATCTTTGTTAAGTTGCTGTTTGTAAATCTATGGTTCACACTAAACTGTGACAGTTCTGATGTTGTTTGGATGATTCCAAGCAGATCTTTAGTGCAGCTACTGACAACACAAACTGTACAGAAAGGTGAATTGTGGTTTTACTGTGGCTGTTTTCTGTCTACAAACAGAGCTAAGCTAACAGAGCTATAATGTAAACTATCAGGTGACGTAGCATGTGAAGATGTGAAGATATTGTACTGATGTGCCTCTTGGTCAGGTCTCCCACGAAAAAGAGATTTTATCTAAAGCGACGTCCTGGTTAAGTAAAGGTTAAATAAAATAAAATAAATTTTAAGACACAGTGTTTTTTTGGTCGACTGCCAAAACAAGCAGCTATGAGCGTGAGGAAGTAAACTAACGATACCAATAATATAGATGTGAGCAATGAGCTTTATACTTTATTCACTGAGTGATACAGTCTGTGGATACAGTGTTAATTCATTGGTAATTTTGGTAGTGTGTTCTGGTATGCAATTTCAGCCTGATGTTGAGATTTTAGAAAATGAGTTCCACATAAATAAAAGTACTAACATAGTAATGAAAAAAAAAAAAAAAAAAAACTGCCATCCAAGTAAAAATCCTGTATGAATCCAGTCATCTCCTTCATTTCCAGCTTCCAGTTTTATAAATGAACAACCAAATTGTTGCCTATCAGCAATGTTTTATAGTAGCCTATACCATGCTTTTGTGCTTATTATGTCTTTTTTCCCTATATGTTTGCCTGCTAGTATTTACACACCTGATACTGTGTGATTTTTGTATCAGAAAGTTGATTAGATATTGACCTGAGACAGCATATTTTGATAAACATATCTCTGTAAAAATGCATGTTCTGTATTATTTTTATAAACTGAAGTGCACTTAAAAAATAAATAAATAAATAAATAAATAAATGTGTATATATATATATATATATATATATATATATATATATATATATATATATATATATATATATATATATATACACTGTTTTTATGAGATATGATAAAAGATGGAAATCACTGGTTTATCATTCGATGTTTCACTTTCTACCACTGTGTAGGCCTATAACAGGATTGTTGAAGCCTGTAAACAAATCCATAAGCAGCCTGTGACAGAAGTGTAATTGTACTTGCCATATGTTAATAGCTTCCGTAAGTGACAAGCCTCCTGCTCTTCATCACGAATCCAATTAGGCTGTCTGACTGCAGCGCACTGAAACACGAGTGGAACCGACGGGTATCATAAAGTAACGCCATTACACATCGTAAAGGGCTAGAGGTAAACGGTTATCCCGTGGACAAAGAACAGTGGCAGTGGGGTTCACCTGTGGAGGGACTGTGATTGGAGAGGCCGTGCGCTTCACTCCGCCCCCCGGCGCGCTGCCCGCCTCCCCAAACCCAGGGCGCACGCACCCTCCTCAGTACTTCCCCTACCCGCTGCATACCATGAGCTCTCATCTCCCTGAGTGGACGCATAGCGATACAGATGGTGTCACCACGGTATCCCGCTTTGTGCTGACCGAAACTGCTGTTGTTTAAGAAAAAATTTCCCTCTTACCGGTGTCATTTTTGTTTTTTTGGATGCACCATGCAGTCTCGCTGGTGGAGTTGTGGCATTCGGTTGGTGGCATGGACATGGATTTGGAGTCGGGCATTGCTCGGAGCGTGGTGCATTCCCGCAAATGAAGGTAAAACACGCACACGGACACTTTGGGTTAACAGTCGCACTGTTGGGTAGCTGGCACAGATTTAACTGGCGCTGACACTTGTACCAGTTAACGGTGCGTTGCCCCCGCTCATCGCCGGGTCCACGGCACCGGCACCGGAGAACACGTTTGACAGGAACGGAGATCGTGTGTACAGTTAATTTAAGCTGACGGTGTTAATGACAGCCATAAGTCTGTGATGAGTGTTTGCACCGAAACACTACAGCGTTGAAAGAAAAGGAACAGAACGTGCTCCTTTCCAGATGAACCCGGTCCTTTGAGGACTTGACTGTGCAGACAGACGCGCACTGCGCTGCAGGAATCACCGTGTCCATCTGAGAAAAAAAATGAAAATGTTCATGTGGAGGTTTAAGATGCTCCATATACTGCAGACCTGACTCCGACCTTAATCCTGTATGATATTTGACAATTAAAAAACAGCAGTAAGAATTCACCTTACATTCTTATTAGACTCTGGTTCTTGTGCAGTGAGTTCCAAATGACTTTGTCTTGAGTTTATCAATCAAATAATTACTTCTGATTTAATGTGTCACATTTATCTTTTTTTTTCCATTGATTTTGAGTCAGTCAAATCAAATATTCTATTTGGAACTGAAAAAGCCTTTTTAGCCAATCTGCAGGATAGCCGCCTGAAGAAATGTTACATAATTTGTCTGATATTAACCGGTTTATTTGGCATCATTTGTTATATTTGTGGCGGTTATTACCATGCGCCATAAAAAAAAGTATAAAACAGTGTGTAAAAACATGGTTCCCACGCTATTGTCTGCAGACTTAGAAGCAGTTTAATAGCCGGGATGAATGCCATTGTTTGGTGCTATTAGACAGCATTATCCGGGAAAGAAAGAACATTCATCAACCTGGTTATTCTTCACATGGCAGATTTATTTGCTAAAGTTTAGAATCGAACAAAGTGGCTCCCAATGTGTGGCCTTGGGATCCTGCAGGGGAATCTTTTAAAATATGACCTGAGGTTTGCCAACAAGGTTTAATATAGAATATATGTCTTTGTATAGGTGCCATTTGGAGTCATGAATGTGCTTGTGCTTCTTTTGGGACAATGCGCCTGCGTAGGTGCAAACAGTGAAAAGTTTATTAAACAGTACAAGTCATTTAAAAGGATCTAACTTTATTAAAAACTTACCAAAGCTGCTCATGAGGTTCATCCTCTTTAGGAACAGCCCGAGACTTGCATTATGTTACTTTAGAAATTATCTTTAGTTAGACCACAGATTTAATGGAAGATATGATCACATGACTGCATCTTGACTGAAAAAAATGCATGTGATCTGACCTTTTCCTTTGCATAATTTGTTATTAGTTGAGTTTGACCTGTGGAAGTCAGTTTCTTTTCCTAAATGTGCTTTGTGTTGGAGTTTTGACTTAAAAAGCCATGCAGTCCTGCTTAACAAAACCCATAAATTAAAACTGTTGGTCACTTGTCAGAGACTGCAGATTAATTTAGTGTGTGTTTGCGTTCTAGAGAAAATCATACCATTGTGTGCATAATTGCAGAGGAGACAGAAGCTCATAATTATACTAGCTGCCATTGTCTCATTGGACCTATTTATTGTAATTGAAAAAGAAATATTAAACCTTTTTTTTCAGCCAAGTGGAAATGTCTTTGAGGAATCATCGGCGACTTGATTTTTGTGTTAAAATAAGGGTTAACATCCTATCATCAGGTTTTATAAGGTCATGCGTCTTGACCTTAAATAAGTTTACATTAATGACATCAGTTTTAAAAGGTGAAGTTAAGATTGTAGTTCTGTAAACCAGCAGCATTAGGTCTTTTTTTCTGGATAGAAAATGAAAAAAAGTAAAAACCCTGCACCTTTGTTATATTAACATTTTTCTCACAGTAGGACAAGTCATTCTGCAGAGCTGCTCCACAAATGATGGATAATACTGAGGAAAACTGTACACATGGTGCCAAGTTGATTAATTTCTTCTGTTCAAGCCAATCCATTCTTATTTAAATTGATCAATTTTTGTGAATATCTCTGCAGTGCCAGATGTCTCACATTTCTTTCAGAGATTGTTAGTGTATTCGAGTAATCATGATGCTTGACAAATGGGAATGTGTGAGCCTACACATTAGGGAGTTTAAAACCCATTACTTTGCTCTTTTTGTTGAAAATGATGTAGATGAAATGGGTCAGATTGGGTAAATTACAGTAAATGGATGAAAGTAGTGTAGGGTTTGTCTGGGTGTGAGGGAGGCAGACTATTAAGCCTGGAGCGACGCAAGCTAACATGTAAATGCAGTAATCGGCTACCATGTGGTGGAAATAGATGCAGTGAGACTGAAGAGGCAAATGGGTTGAAGAAAACGTATGTTTTATGCTGAAATCAGTAGCTTCAGGAGCATGAGGTGAAGAGAGTTTTACCCCAGACTGCACCAGAAGCACTCAGGTCAAGTTGTCCTTTAATCCTGTTAGCAATCCAAGTGGACCTGTCCCACTCGAATCACATATTCTTTTGTCATTTCAAAGAGAATCACGTCCCTGAGGTTGAAAATCCTAAATACATTTGAAATACTTAAAGTATCCTTGAAGTAATGTCGACCAGTCCATCTAAATCACCCCTTCCCTGGAACGGTGATGACTTTTTATAATGCATTCTGCTGATCATCGTCAGGCTGACCTCTTACTTGTTAGGTGGGTTGATCCTCAGAGAGAAAGCGAGTGAGAGTGAAAGAGGTAACGTATCCCGTATGATCTAGTTCAGCATCACTTATCTCTTCTTTATGGCCTAATTAGTTGTCTAATCGCCTCCTAAGGACATCTTTTATTATTCTCTGCAGAGCGGTGGAGACAGTAAGACTAGAGTTGTGTGCAGGGAGGGATTTCTCAGTTTCTGACTCTGGCTTTGTACACTGTTTTGTGATGCTTAGTTCCTGTTTGAGCGGCAGACGGTGACTTTTATTATGGGTTTATTTCCTTCTGTTGACACTGAGAGGGTTGATATACAGGCCGGCTGTTTTTATATGACAGGTCACAAAGCAATACCAATAAACCTCAGGCCGATTTTTAGTTAATGTTCCATGATGAACTATTGATGTTCAGCAGCTTCAGCTCAGATAACAGGTTATTTGATCCTATGAAGTTTTGATTAATAAGTTACAGTGAAATGTGAAGTCATGTTTGATAGAATAATGCAAAATTCACCATGACTTGATTGAAGGATTATTTATTGCACACACCTGAAAACAGAAAGCTAAAGAAAAAAGAACACAGTGTGGAAGAAAAATATTATATCTACATGTATGTATCTATACACACTCATATATAGTCATACTTAATCATATATATGTAGTATTTTATTCATATTATGTTCCCCTAAAGGAGTGGGAAGAAGTAAAACTTATGTACTCCCACCCCTTTGCTGTTGTCAATTTCTCAACTTTGAATGAATTCGCCCACTTCCTATTATTATACATTTTTATATGTATACATATATATATATATATATATATATATATATATATATATATATATATATATATATATATATATATATATATATTTACTTGCATTATTACATGATTAATACTAACAGTAATACTCAGTGCAATAGAAGTGCAAAGAAAGAAACATTTATGAGCAGAAATGGTTTTTAATTTATGCATTTTTACACTGTTTGAGATTCATTTTTTCTCAGATTTGTTTTCCAAGTTACAGTCTGTCAAAGCCTTAGTCTATCAGTAGGCTTATTGTTTTAGCAAGATTATAATGACATATTACAATGCACATACTGTATGTATTTCTCAGGCTCTGTAACAACATGCACTAAATACTGACTGTTGCCTGTAGAAGGTTTTTAGCTCATATTTTTTTAATGCTGTGCATAATATTTTCCTGTATTTTCTTGTTTTAACTTTATAGACTTTCTTTATAAATAGAAAGACTTTTGCACTATACTGTATACTATAGATTTTGCCTAGACAGAATATGAGCTCTTTTCTTAAGTTTAATGCCACAACTGCAAATAACTACAATGGAAATTACCACATTATGATTGTAGTGTCATTTATTCATGCATACTGATTAGCCACAGCACTTCAACTTTACCATCAAACTGAAATTTATCTGGTACAGATTCAGTTTGTTCTTTTTCACATAGAGTATTTACATGGATATTTTTGTTGAATATGCCTTTGTCTTTTGTTGAATATGTCTATGTCTGTGTTGGATGTGTCTGATGTTTCACTCGCTGTAAAAGCAGGTGATAAGAATGATGTTAAAAGACTAAACCATACAGTGACAAGTCTGAGAAGGTTGCTGTAAAAAAGGATTAACATCTTAGACTAGTTATGCTTCATGAAAGTTGAGTTTTTCTTCTTTCATTTTTAAGGCCACTTAAGATGTGTCACATTTTATTTTACTGCTTTGCTCAAACGTCTCCTTCTATTTAATGGAAAATTAAAGCACTGCTAGCACAACAATAGGTGCTTCACTTGAACTTTCTCTTTTATTGTTTCTGTACATATCATGTCAGCTGTAGAATAAGCAAAACGTTATCAGAGATAAGATAAGAATTGAACTCTGGCCTCACAAAACTGTCGCTAAGTTTATGACTGTTGACTTTATTGTCTTGGCCTATAACTAAAATGTGTTTAAGACCAATGATAACTTTGATGTTTGTCACCACTGACGTTATTATCAACCTGTTGTTACCAGAGCTATTAATGTCATGACACACTTCTTTACTGTATCACCATTTATTTATTTATTTATTTTTTTTTGCAAACTTTATTTCATTGGACTCTGTAAGACACAGAGCTGCTATAAAGCCATGAGCAGCTTGAAAACCTTACCATCGACTTGACCTATATGGACAAAAGTATTTGGAAACATCATGGCTACAACTCATAAGATGTCCTGTTCACGTTGATTTAAAATATAAACACCAGTATGTCCTTAAAGTAGAAAACATTTAAAATCATAGTCATATTTCAATCAGTCAGGGTTTTTTTTTTTTTTTTTAATCAATGTTGAGAGAAATTAAGTTAAAAATATCTCTGAGGCATTTTGGAAACAAACATAACATTTTAAACAAAACTAACCAATGCAGTGATATTTATCACAATATAAAACTGTATTACATTTGTCATCATTGTTTAGTATCCCAGACCCCTGTTAGAAAAGAAACACCTGAATTCAACGTGTCCCAATAGTTTCGTCCATGTAGTGTATGATTAAGATCAGTGATGTCATGACACACTTCTGTGCTGTATCACCAGTTATTTAGCTTTGTTGCAAATTAGACTCCACGAGGCACAGATAAAGCCACTAGCAGCTTAAAAGCATTATCATCCACTTGATATTAGGGCTGGGAATCTCAGGGTGTCTCGCGATATGAGATGACACGATATGATACGATATGATACGATACAATATGCGATACATGGCTCACGATCACGATAATATCTCAATGTGGTGATTATTGATATATTGCTCTTAATAACCTACAATATATCTGTGCGTTTATAAGGGCGAAATAAAAACAAACAAAAATTTCATAGTTAGATTTTGTAGCATAATTTAATGCAAAACAATGACAAACAGTGTCATTGTAATGCAAAAACAATGACACTGTTTTAGTCCAACATAACTGTTAACAAGATTTTTTTTAGGTGTCTGACAAACAGTGACACTATTTTAACAACGTGATGTCATGACTTGCGTTGCTATACTTGCCACTTTTAACTGGTGTGTTATCTGTATGCATTATAAGCTTTCCGCGTGTATGTTCATGCCATTAGTAGCCCCCTGTCCAACCTGAATTGATGCCTCAAACACTGAGGGTTACGGTTAGGGGTTACGTTTATGTGAACTGGAGATCTTGGTGCACACTGACATGGCATCAAATGACGCTGGATAACATGTGAAAGGTCAAGAATGCGTATGTATAGCACGCCAAATGCCATAAGAACACCGTTCAGTCTCATTTTAAACTCATTCAGAAAAGAAGACATCTCATGTCTCTCAAGTGTGCATGTTTGTCGTGCCACCTGTGTTTCGTATTTTTGTGAGACAGTTCTTACGTACTGGAAAGTCCTGCATCTTACAGTTTAACATTCGAGTACGCCGTATTGTTTTTTTTTCTTCTTCTGTGACCTAGGTCCAATTTTCAGCCACTTGCACAAGAAGCACCCCCTGGAAGACATGTAAAACAGTGACTCGACTCACAAAGGAGGAAGGATGAAAGAAGTTTATAGCAGCTACATTTTAATAATAATTAAAAAAACAAAAACATACGTGGCGAGAGTGCATCCATCGTAAGACTAAATATTACCATATTGATATTTTGTCACACTCCTACTTTACATGCTCTATATGGACAAAAGTATTTAGACACATCATGGCTACAGCTTGTAAGGTGTCCTGTTCATGCTAATTTCAGATATAAACATTAATATTTCCTTAAAGTAGACATTTTGTGGTAGAACATCAAATCATAGTCATGAGTATAAAAAAAACTCTGTGTTGAGAGAAATAATTAAAAACCATCTCTGAGGCATTTTGGAAGCTAAGATAATAATTTAAACAAAACTATCTAATGCAATGTAATGATATTTATCATAATATAGAACTATATTATGACATTTGTCATTATTGTTTTGTAGCCCAGACCCCTGTTAGAAAAGAAATGCCTGAATTCAATGTATCCCAATACTTTTGTCTATATAGTGTATGTTTAAGACCAGTGATGTCATGACACACTTCTGTACTGTAACATGATGTATTTAGTTTTATTCCAAATTAGACTCTGCAAGGTACAAAGCTGCTATAAAGCCACAAGCATCTACTTAACATATGACCTGCATTATGGAACCATGGTGAATTTGGAGACTCAGTTGCTTCTGAAGAACACAATTTTGACCATAACCTTTGCTTTATTGTGCTAAAAGAAGCTGCCAAGCACACTGACAATCAGGGGGGAAAACTTGGAACAGTCTGCTGCCACTAGTGCTACACAAGAGGAGATGGAAACATGTTTTGAAGAGTGCAGTGGTCAGGTAATTGCACTTGACAGCCTTTATCTGACAGGCTGAAAGAAGAGGATTTTAATGGTTCAGCCTGAGCTCTAATACAGACACTTGTTGGTGGTTTTCACTGAGCAAGATGCACAAATGTGCAGCTCTACAAAAAATAAGACTGGAGGAAAAAGTCGCACTCCAGGCCACACAAAGGTGTTATATCAGCTGTGAGTCTGTAGTTGACTTTTAACATTTAAAGCGAATCCCCCAAACACATTTTATTTTTAACACAACTGTAGGTTTTTACTCAAGCTGAAACCCTTTCCGTCTTTAAGAAGAAACTCAGACTAAAGACATAACAGACTCTAGTTATGGTTTTCTAATTATGTGCATGTGTAATTATGGGTCCTCAACCCTGACCTGAATTCTACTCTTTACAGTGAACCTGCTGGATTCTCGTTCTGTGATGGGAGACTTAGGATGGGTGGCCTATCCCAAGAATGGGGTGAGTTTTATCTTAACCTTCAAATACTTAAACAACTGCTGGGGACCAAAAGCATCTACTGATCTAAAATGTCCTATCAATACAGTTAAGTTATTCAGGTAAAATACAGTTTGTCATCTTTTCATGGTCACCAGATATGACCCATTTGGATGTTCAGAGGTTCCACCATGAACATTGAAACACCGTCATCTTCGACAACATTGATTCACCAGTAAAACCCATTGAGTTTGATAATGACAATGGCTGTAGATCCTTGTTCTTGACATATTTTGCTTAAACAGTCACTTTTTTTTTCAGTTTTCTCTGTTTTGATGTGATAACCGTTGAATGTACTCATTTACTACATTTATCAGTTAATGAAATGTAGGGAAAAAAAGTAATTTTCAGTGAAAAATACAAAATTTGGAGGATAATATAATAAATAATGATAGATCACATAGGAAAGGTTGAAATTAGATAAAATTGCTTTTGGAAGTCTAGGTCTTTAAGTGTTTAACAGCAGGACTCATACGAATTAATGTACATCTGACCACATTTTGTGTTGACCTTAGCATGAAAACATCAGAAAAATGCTTATAATGGGAGTTTTGTCAAATCAACAGACCCAAAGATAAAGGTAAATATGCACTGGCCAGTAATTAAAATAATCTCGTCTCCATGTATTGAAACCTTTAAAGCACAGGTGTCAAACATATGGCCTATGGGACAAAACCGGCTCACTGGAAGGTCCAATCCAACCCCTGGGATGAGTTTGTGAAATGGAAAAATTACACTGAAGAAATTAACAATTGATGATTTTAAAATTATTTCAGTTCAGTGGTCACATATAGACCAGTATGATCTCAAGTGATTCAGATTAGGAAAATGCTATCATAATAACCATAAATAATGAAAACTGTGAATTTATTAAATGTTTACATTTACAAACTATCCTGTCACAAAAAATGTGAATAACCTGAACAAAATATGAACCTGAAATGTCTTCAGAGAAATAAATTTAATTTTAACAATATTCTTTTTAACAATTTCAGGTTGTTCATGTTTTTATACATATTTAAGGAAACTTTGTGAATGTAAACATTTTCATAATGTAATTGCACTTATTTTTCATTGTTATTATTTTACTGGTTCGGCCCACTTCAGATCTTCTTGAGCTGAATGTGGCCCCTGGACTCAAAGGAATTTGACAATGAGTTTCTGTTACAAATGAGCTGCTGCTGCTGAAAAGCACCATCCTAAACTCACTTTCTGGGTGTGATGAATGACTTTACTCTCTCAAGTCCTTTTTCTTCATTTGTTTTATCAAGGTTAAAGGTCATTTTATTTTCAGGAACTCCAAGTTCATTATCAAGGTAAATTGAATTCATGAATAAGATATTGAAAGTCACCATGGAATATATTATTCTCAAACCAAGAATTGAATTTCCCACTGTTCCCAAGGTGATGGCTAATTAGAAAAATGATTTTTTTTTCATGGTATTACAAAATGTATTTTAATGAAAAAGAAATGTTTAAAGATTATTCCATTTTTCATTTCTATCGTTGCTCATGATGCCGTATTTCACTGTAAAGTCTTTGACCTGTGGTTGGTTTAAACAGGATTTCATGTTTTAGCCTCATTTGATCCACATGGAAAATTTTGCATAGAGTAACAGTCCGTGTTGGCAAATATGCAGCTATACATACTGGACCGAGAGTGCTGACCGTGGCGTTTTTTCCCTCCAGCTTTGGGTATTCAAATCACGGCCTTTTCTGTCGCTGTATGTAGATGGGCGAGATAGTGCTGACAAAAGCAGTCATATGCGCAATCATATTAATGAAGATGTGATTATGGTGTGCGGTTTCTGAAAATAAATAAATAAATAAATAAAAACGGCTGCATAAATAACACCATTTACAGGGAGTGGAAATAAAAGACTTGGTAAGACAATGTAAGGATTTCATTATGAGCTTGTTTCTGATTAGCTGCTGACATCTGATTAGATGTTTTTATTCAGCTCCAGTTAAAAGATAATTTGAATTAGACGTTTCTATTCAGCTTGTTGTGAAACATTGAGAGGAGAAACATGTCAAATGAAGAATGAATAATCTATGATCAGTTTTGCATTTTAAATAACTGATGCCCTCATTCTCGATCATTATAGTCCTCATGATGTTGGGTATTCATACAACCACATATGCGATGGATTCACAATCATCCTACACACAGCACAACCACACACTTCGCAGCGACCTCTTCTGTAGCTAAATAAGATTTTGAAGAGTCATGGAAGTTATTTTTCTTTTTTTCCTCGTATTCCCGATGGTTTGTTTCAACACCCCCCCCATCCACCCCATCATCTCTTCATCTCTTGTTCTTAACACCTTTTTCTGGTCAGCTCTACATCCTTGTGCCTCCCATCCTTCCTTGTCCCCGAACACTTGTTTGACTCTTTATAGTCATTTCCTTCTCATGCCTGTCATCTGCTTCTTGTTTCTTGTTTTGTTTTTGTTTTTTATCTCACTGTCCTCTCTTAGCTCCTTTATGCTTTCCTTCTTCTCAAAGCTTTCATGTTGCTTTGAAAATTCTTGAAACAAGAGCATTAAAAGTTCCTCTGAAATGTGATGGATGACCTTCAAATGTTGGGACAAGTCTTATTGAACAGTATGACACTAAATACAGCATCATTAGCAGATGAAAAGAGACGTAGCACAGAGTATTGCATGAAATTGAAGACTGTAGATTATATTAAATGTAAGGCTTAAGTTGTCACTGAAAGCTTCGTCTCACTGATGTTGAGCTCCTTGGGATGGTTTGATTCTCCCTTACACTGTGCAGAGCTGAACATGATGGAAACTTAAAGGCCTTAAGAAAAATTCACTTTTTTTGTAAAAAAAAATCTTGTTTTGGAACCTGTCTTGAAAACATTATATGTTGCTAGCCAAGGGGACAAAGGGCATTTCTGCCTTGAGGGCCCCTAGCAGGATAACATGGCAATGTGAGAAGGAAATGGAATGAATGATAGAGCAGTGGATGGCTGCAGACAGAAGCAGACTGAGGCAAAGACACAAGACTGGACTAAATTATAATTATAACCAAGAACAATATTCCTGTGACCTCAAGAATATCAGTCCTCACATGTCACCTCATTTTGAAAGTAGAACAATGATGTGATACTGAAGGTGGAAAAGATACCTGTGTGCAAAAAAAGGGTCGCACTTGAGTCATTATTATTATTATTTTTTTTTAAATATCAAGAAAACTACAAGGCAAGAAATGATGGATTATTTAGAATCTACAATAGGTCTCTTCTATAAAAAAATCATTTTGCAACTCTGCACAACTAGTGCTACACCAGTTCTGATTCATAGTTTCTCTTAAGCTTCTATTTTCAATATTGCTCTTATCTAAAGCAATACATAGAGATCCTTCCAGTTGTGTCCCATTGGACCTAAAAAAAAGTTGTATTACAGTCAATAGCAAGAGACAAGTGATATTTTGATCATTTACATACCGTCACCGTCCTAAAATAGTCATTTGCCTAAATCATCAAATACTCAATTCCTGGTTAAATTTTTTTGTATTTCTTGAAAAATCTGACAAAATGACTCAGACAATTATTTTAGGTGAAGGTTATGATACATAATGTATATAAGTTTAAAAGATCATTTTACAAGAAAGTTGCACTTTGTTGTGAAACAGCTAAACTATCAGACTATGCAATAAATAAAAAGACTTCACACCTAAAACGTTCTGAGGGGACGTCATTGTAATGTTCTCTCTCCGTGGTTGGTTCAGAGTCATTGAAGATGTGTCTGCAGCTTCAACATAATGAGACTGCAGTGATTTTTACCTTTTTTTGCTACTTTTTCACCTCACACTTGAAGAATGATGTGATAGATGCAGAGCTAATGGTCCATTTAGCTGCTTCCACACAAAACCAGATGTTACTTTACTATCTTTACCACCAACTGCAACTTTATTGATTTTAAATTATCTGTAAAAAGTGGCACAAATAGGATAAAAAAAACAAACACTTTTTTTCACCACTGACCAACGTTAATATATTTTCCGGTGTTACTTCCCATATACTGTAGCGTTAACAGGCAAATAAACAACTACAATATTACTTTTATTTATGTATTTGTAACTAAAAGTTGCCATTTTGTAGGTCCAGCTCTCAGTAACATTGTTCAGCAGTGGTTTGGGTGAATCAGCACAGGCATCGATCCTCGGCTTTGGAACAAACAAGCATAATGTACCAAAAAAATCAGGGCTGAATCAGGTTTGAGTTTCCCAATAAAATAATAAGGTTTTGGTTGAATGGTCTTGTTGTATTTGCCTTATAGTCAGTGTCTGTTGCTGTTTATTAGGAAATGACAAATACCGTTATCAAAAAACATATATATGAGAAACTGGAAATAGTAAATGGGGTATCACTAGTGGCACACATTTGCAAAATGGAGCAGAGCTCACATTTTTATTCCCCCTTTTGTACAGAAGTATCTCAAGGATTCAGTGTTTTATAAGAAACACCTGAGATGCATATTGTCTCTACTTTGCATGTTGCTTTATTTCATACTGTGCAGTTTTCTTGAACTTGAAAAATGAATGTTCCATTTTTTTAACACCCTGTATAAAAAACAATATCTTCTTTGTGACGTGAACAGCAAAGCAGATGACGAGTTTTGAAGGTGGAAAGAGAAAAGAGACTATTGCTCTTGTAAAATATGAAAGTAATTAGTACTTGATAAAAGATGAAATGTCCCACATTAGCGGTAGAGTTATCAGTGGAGTTTCTAATATAGATAATTAGAAGCAAAGTCTGTCTCAGAGTTCAATGAAGGTTGTTTCCTCGGTAATAATTTATTGTGCAGTTGTAATATAAAGGATGGAATCAACATAATCAAGGAACTAAAAAAGGATGCAGAAGAAATGAAAATCTGGGTGGTGGGGGGGGTTATGTATGTATAGATTTCAGGATATAGTTGGAGCTTTTTGGCTGTCAATTCTTTGTCATCTAAAACCTCTATTACCTCTGTTCCCATTATGTTGGACTTGTTGGAAGTCTGGGCAGGGTGCCAATCATATGCAGTTTGGTGGATGCTTTTATCTGCTGCAGCTTCAAGCCTCACACAAGGACACAAATGTAAAGAAGCGGATCTCACAACACATTACCTCCCATCAGTCTGGTTGTGCCTAAGAACCATCACTCTGTCGTTATCTGAACATTACTGAGCAGTCGCCACCGGACTTGTAAAGACCCCAGACCTCAAAGAACTGTTGCTGACAAAGGCTGTGACTGATGAAACACTTTAAGTCACTTTACATCACCTCATGTCTTCTTTTGAAACTTTCTGCAGATGACAACACAAAGGCCACAGGCATCGGTTAGTTGTCAGCTGTGCCCATTGAAGAGACACTTTAAAAAGCAGAAGACTCAGCATTATAGAAAACAAAGATAACTTTAAACCAAACTGGGTACAACAGTTCAGTGTCAAAAACTCATCTGTAAAGTGGCATGTATGTCCTTTGTGTCTAAATTCTTGCTAAAATATGTTTAGGTAATGCTGCCCACATTTTGTTTCAGCAAAGTACAATAATGCTGTTTACCAAAATTACTGTGAAGAGGCAAAAATGTTGCTCCCGAGGACAAATAATTCAGATTCTCATAGAATTTATTTGATGCAAGTGATGCTCAACAATAAAACATGTTTTTGAGCTACAAACAGAATCATGCAGCTGTTGTAATGAAACACATCAATTCTAGTGATGTTGTACATAAAAATAGACTATGTAAAAATCTGCATCTGTAGGTGAAAAGTGCTACCTTGGTCACTTCCTTACTGAGCCTTATCAGCTCCATGGTGTAGATTTCTATGACTCTACATCATGAAAGATATATAAAAAGTCATTTTACTGCCTCTAATTAGAGGTATTTAGTCGACCTGTCATCCAGTTAGATTCTGTTAAACCTCATTCATTTTTCATGCATTCATTTTCCATTCATTTCTGGTTTTAATTCTGAAATAATGTGTTAGAACGTAACAGTGGCACAACAAAGTGCAGTTTTTGTTGGGGAAATAAGATGGATTTAAAACTACTTCAGAACTATATGATGGCAAGAGAAAGCAACATGGATACTGACATAAGGACAGGCCTTTATCAGGTGGTTAAACTAGTGCAAAAACTCAAACTAACCCTTCAGGGCCTCATATGTTTATGCATAAGTGTCTTCTGATTCTCTGTCACACAGATGTCCATGAACTACTCCTGTCAGATAGTCTACATCTGAATATTCAGACACTGAACACCTCCATCTCAGCCTGTTTCTGATATTATAGTAGTTTTCAGTTGGTGATAAATTTCCATTTAAACATCTACCAAGTGGATTCACAAAATCAGCTGGTTTTGACAAGAGCACTGACTGCACCTATGATTAGTAAATGATCTCTAGACTTCATTAATGCTGAAAAAAATCTTAACGTTTTTGTCTTCAAATGTATTTAATCATATTTAAACCAAACCACAACCATTTCCTTCCCTAGCCCAAGTGCTTTTGTTCCCAAATCTACGGGATATCTCTAGTGGCAAATCCATCATCAAGCCCAACCTCCTCCTGCAATTTGAGGAAATACAAAAGAAGTTCCACACATTTTAATGAGAAATGATCTTCTCTCGCATCAAAATGAAGGCATAGACCATATTTCTTTACAGTAGCACAGGCAGCTTTGTGCCTTTCTACAAAAAATAACAATGTATGTGCGACTTAGCAGCTCTTTTTTTGCCCTGAGCACATTATTGTACCATGAAGGTGCAAAGACAAGGTGTGGGTACAAGGGGGGAGAAGTGTTTGAGACATAAGACAAAGGCAGAGATGATGTAGAAGCAGTGTGGTAGAAAGAACTGTACGAGGACTGTGAGCACGCTGAAGGAGAGCAGCAGAAATCAAGGACAATGAAGAAGCTGAAAGTGTAAGGGGGAAGGGAAGGGAAGGGAAGAGAAGACGACTTGAGATGGAGAAGCAAAGAGGGGACGTGGTTGACCAGAATTTCTAGGTTAGTGTTAAGATTGGATAATTAAAGGAAGAATAGAGGACACATAGAAGGAAAATGATGATAGACATGGATGAAATGAAAAGGCAGAGGAAAAAGGCATGAGAAGGGGGGATGTTGGAGGGGATGAGATGGAGACAGAAATGAGAAGAGGAGGGGGTCTCGTATGGGTGAAGAGTGAGAAGGACAGTTCTATTACAGTGTCATGTCGGTCAGCGGTAATGGGCAGTAATAATAAGTTAGAGACAGCTTTATAGACTTAGAGCCAGGAGGGCACTCTGCAGAGCCACAGGGGGTCTGTGTGTCTGACAGATGTGGCAAAGTCATACACACACACACACACACACACACACACACACACACACACACACACACACACACACACACACACACACACACACACAGAGGTGGGAGTCAGAAAAAACAAAAAACAAATACACACTAATGAGTAGCCAGAAAGATGGGGTCTGTGATTGGGTCTTGCAGGGATAATATTAAAAACCTCCAATTACTGTTGTAAAAACCCTTAGGTTTGCTGGTTTATCAATTCGCATGGTTGGTTCAGTTTCTTCCTCTGAGGCTCACAGATACTACTACCAAAGCCTGCAGTTCCTTGAATGTCCACTTGAGGCCGGTTCCAAATGCAAGCCAATCCTCAGAGCCTTCCATGTTAAAATATTTAGAGTAAAAAAAAAAAATATATATATATATATATAAAATAGGTACAATGTCTCTGTATTTCACCAGTATATTCTATCAAGAATCAATTTCCCAATAGAAGTGGGTGGTTCCAACCAGTAGTTTCATCAGAGAGGATGTTTGAAGAAATTGCTAGTGAACATGATGAAGACAACGAAGATGACGAAAACGGAGATGATGACCAACACAGCGCCTTCACAATAGCTTATCGACTGGTGAGCTAATAATTATATTTATAGCTGGGTTCATGTACAGTTTTGGTCTCTATCTAATTTATGACAACTGTATGTAACTGAATTATAAGAAGAATTATTGACAGCTAGCTCGGCTGCTAAAGTCATCAGTCAGAGCTTCTGTTTATTGAATAAAACATTTTTTTGTCTCATGATAGACAGCTCTGTCATACTTGTGTTTGAGAAGTTACACCAATAAGCTGATCAGAGGATTCTATATTGAAGTTTACCAACACTTCCAATGCTCCAATTACAATGCTCAGCCTCTTAGCATAGCTTGTTAGCATGAATTTGTATTTTATGCTCTATAAACAAGCAAAAGAGTAGCAGTCAAAATAGCACAACCACATGTGTCATGGATGTACAGTATTCTACCATCTTAAAACCAAAAGACAAATTTTAAGTTTTTCAATATTTAACTGTGCAAATATTATATTATTCCAAAGCTTTTTTTATGTTTCTGGTTGGTCCCATGTAGAAGGGGGATCTCTTTCTCAAAGGACACCTGGCCAAGGTGGCAGCAATACAATCACATGATTACATTTTACAATAATAAAAGCATTTGCAAACACAAAAAAACATATACAATCAGTCAAAAGATTTACAGATCAACAGCCTTGATTCCAAAGATTAATCGATCATTAAAATCAGTCAAAGGAATCAGTATTTGGAATAGATTGAAGCTTGTTCCAGGCATCAGGAGCTGAAAACCTAAAAGATTTCTTTCCTAATTCAGTCCTTATCTTTGGAACAAACAGTTTCAAAGTTTCCGTTGAGTGCAGATTGTAACTTCCATGATGATAATGATATGATTCCAAAGTTAAAAAGTTATAAAGTTTATGAATTGGAACCCAACATAATACTTGAGATAGCTGTAAATTTATGTTGATATCCATTTCCTGTATCATCACGACTCGCCTCAATTCAATACAGCTTGACTCATTTACTATGTCTTCCGTATGGATGGCTGTCATTGCAACATGGTGTAAATCTTGCTTGATGTCAAGGTAACAATGGAAGAGACTTAAATCCAAATTTAAATGTCAGAAATTAAATGCTATATCGAGTATAGTTTTTTACTCTAAATCAGTGATCAGTTTATTAAAACAGGACAGACTTGAAAATTTGCTCCAAAGGTTTTGAAGATGTTCTGTTTATTTGTCTGAGTGATCCACATCATGACATGACAACAGTGATACTGGATCAACTGACCCGTGTTTACTGTCTAAGTTGAGGTGATACTGGAGCTGGAAAATGGGCATTATCTTAACACAAAGTATATGCATGCCATTTTTAAAAGTTACAAGCTGATTTTCAGGTTTTTCAGCAGATTTACTAAAAATATTAACATAATTACACACCATGCAGACAGGGACAAGGGTAAACTAAGTGAAAATGCAGGGCTGTGACTAAAATGACGTACTATTATTTTGGAGTGAAACTAAAACATACAGTGATCTGGTAGTGTCATGAAAATATGGACAACATGTTTCCAAAAGCTTGGTGATTTAGAGTTAAAATAGCAAATTAACATAATAACTGTAGCTTGCTTGTTTCTTAAATACACAAAATTACAAGTATAAAAGAAATATTTATACATAGCAATGAAAAATGCACATAGCAAACTAAAACAGAGCTTTTTATGTAATTACATGTTACTGGTGTGAAAGTATCTTAAATAGCCTTAAGAGTTGATTAAATGTGTTTTAATTTTATTGTGGGGCAGCAGTTGCACCACTTTGGTCAACTGGATGATAGAACATATTTTTGTGCATGCAATGTGTTTTAATAAATAAGTAAAGTGGGAATAGATGTGCTTGCAATAGGTGAGTATTTGAAGTGGTGTTAGGATTGACTGAATGAATACTTAGCAGTGCCTCATATTTCAGCTCTGGTGGTCCTGACCCTTGAAGTGTTAGTATGTACGAGAACCTCTACCTCTATACGCACCACGACATCTGTAAATCCAACATACTTAATTCCATGTCCAAGATCCCATGAAATAGCCACTTGAAGTTCTTGGAAGGCCGCTTACTTTGTGGAAAACTGTGCATGCTTAGTGGTGAGCCCACGGTGCACTGGCGAGTACAAGTAAAAAGGCCACTCAATAAAACCCACCATAATCCAATCAAATGACACTGTTTTTTATTCCATATGTACTGTGGCTCAATAGACCAATTCATTTCCACTAAAAATTGATCCCTGTTTGATGTTTAGGGCCAGTATTCTGTATTTAAAGGGAATACATCACATAAAGAATGTAGGCTAATTATGCAGTTTCACTGGACTTTAAAAAGCCTGAACCTGAGCTTTAACTAATTGTAATGTTATTCTGCAGTCATTTAGGGTCCTTTAATCTTTGTGTGATGACTCAAAAGAGTTAGCCCATGCAAGTTTCATGTTCCATTTGCATTAGAAATCACACTCTATTAATATGTTGGAGCTGCAAAGCAGGCTGATGTCCAGTGGCACAACAAAGCAATATGCACAGATACTGCAGCATTTGATTCTAAGCCAAACTAAAGAAGGTCGTCCCTTCAAACCCTTACCAATAATGAAGTGTGTGTGTGTGTGTGTGTGTGTGTGTGTGTGTGTGTGTGTGTGTGTGTAATGAAGTGTGTAGAGTGTGTGCGTGTGTGTGTGTGTGTGTTTAAGCTGTGTAAAGCTCAGAGCAGGCTGTTGGATCTGTGTGATCTAACCAGTAAGAGGCTTAATGTCTGCACTGGGACTGACTGGGCTGGAGTCTGGGAGAGATAGGGAATCAGTTGTACACATTCACACACATTAGGTTTCTGTATCTATACATGTGGGTCACTTCATTAAAAGAATGCATTTAACTCTGTAACCTTAACCTCCTTCATTCTTATATCATGATTTAACCACTAAAAAGCCCCTGAAGCTGAACACAAGACAGGAAATTCTGATGAAGTGAGGACATTTTGCCAAAGAAACAAGCTGTAAATGACATGAAAAAATACCGTCTCATAACACTTTACAATTCTTCCTTTATGTCATCACTGGATCAGAAACTGAATGATAACCTGAAAATACAAAAGACAGACGAAAGCAGAGAGAAATGGGGGGGGGGGGGGCAAGAAGAAAGAAACAGATGGAGAACAAGAGAGAAAAGAGAGAGAGAAAAGACAAAGACAGAAGGTTGTACACAACAGCTACAGCGAGGATTGATTAATATGGGCTATTAAGCTATAACACCAGATCATAGTCTGGTCCCTCTGGCCATATTACGGTGACATGATGAAGCGCCTGTATTAGCCATGGGAGAGTGCTAGTGATGCAGATAATAGCCATGTCCCAGGAGACCTGCAGAGGGAATTAATGCTGCTGTCTAACACACATTCAGAGGCTTAGATGCACACACACACACACACACACACACACACACACACATACAAACACACACGAAAACTGACACATCATTTACATATATGCACATACAGACAAAATGCTTGCATGCTCATTTCTTTTTCTGACCAGAACTCTACCCCTCATTCATAGTGAATGCATATACCTCATAAAATTATCTTTTTTTTTTTTTTTTTTCTTTTTTCTTGTTGCAGTTGGAGGAAATCAGGTGGAAGAAATGACGATTATTCTGCAATCTGTACCTGTCCACACACACACTTTATCCTTTTTTTTTTTTTACCACTGTCATACCTGTCTATTATGTTATACCTGTCATTTTTTTTTTTTTTTTTTTTTTTTTTTTTTTTACCAGATTTCATGCATCTTTCTCCTTTCTAGAACAGGCTGTTGGTTGAAATATGATTATATTAGTGCTGATATACTGCACTATTTATAGTATATTACCACAGCTAATCAGTCCTCCTGATACCTGCAAATCCCTTTACAGGTGTGTTCTTACAAGACAATATCAGTTAAATTTGAAAAAAATACAGTGTGAAAGTTGGATTCATCCCATCAAATTTAAGCAAAACAGATTATATGCTGAGGAATACTCACTTGCTGGATTTAAGCTCCTGAAAGTTTAATGGTCTGGAAAAATCACATTTGCACTGAGAAATTTTCTAAAGTATTTCCATTTTCTAACGTTTCACTTATAATCCACTTCATTTTAGAGGCAAATATTACTTTTTCCTTTGTCTGACACATTTAGTTCATCATTACTTTTACATTACATGATTGCCTTGTAATGGAACCTGCCTGCATTATCTGCTTTTATTTTGTTGCAAGGTAATATAATCATGTGATGTTGCTGAAGCATCTATGCCTTTTGTTTTTCATCAATGGCTAACAGGACTTGGCCAATAGAGACTGCAGTTTGCATCACAGTTCCTAATAAAACTGATGAAATAAAACCTTTAAAAACTTCTGGGACCAGTTGAAAAATGCATTTTCAAACAAAAGCAAAGCTGAAAACAGGCCCGCTTTTCTCAACTCCTCAAAAGCTCCCATTTTAGAGATATGTGTTTTGTGATGATCTTATGAATACAACTAGCACGCTGACCCATGGGGAACCATGGGTTCTAGATCCTGTGATACAGTTCATTCCTTTACTTTCTTTATTTTCTCGGTAAATTCCACTGGCATTTTCAGTTGAATAACCTCTCAGCTGGCATGTCTGTTTCTGCGTGATTGGCTTTTGAGAGGCCATTGTATTTCAAAATTACTAATATCTCCCAAAATATTGGTCCTATCAACTCCCCGTTTTCAGCAGTCTCTTTCTTGACCAAAAATAAGTATGCCAGACTGCTGCAGTCAACTCTTTCTGGATTTTGTATGATGCTCATATTGTTCTGACAAACTGTCAAACAGAAGTGTGTAATAGCTACTCTTAAACTGGATTTCAACCATATTATGTTGTCTTAATCATATGTAAGTTTTATACTCTGTCTGTTCTTTTGCATTGTACTGATGGGCCTCTTGGCCAGGTCTCCCTCAAAAAAGAGATTTATATCTCAAGGGACTTCCTTGTTAAATAAAGGTTAAATAAATAAATATGTTTCCTCTTTCTCTGGCACAGTGGGAGGAGATTGGGGAGGTGGATGAGGACTACGCCCCCATCCACACCTACCAGGTATGCAGAGTGATGGAGCAGAACCAGAACAACTGGCTCCACACCAACTGGATCCTGACTGAGGGTGCCCAGCGTGTCTTCATCGAACTCAAGTTCACCCTGAGAGACTGTAACAGCCTGCCAGGAGGAGTCGGGACCTGCAAGGAGACGTTTAACATGTATTACTATGAAACGGATGGAGACGAGGACGAAATGGACAACGGGGATATGAGAGACAGAGCAGGGATCACCGAGGAGGAAGACAGGGCTATGAAAGAGAGCAGGTACATCAAAATCGACACCATTGCAGCTGATGAGAGCTTCACCGAGCTGGACCTGGGGGACCGCGTCATGAAGCTCAACACCGAAGTCAGAGATTTAGGACCTTTAACCCGGAAAGGCTTCTACCTGGCGTTTCAGGATTTGGGAGCCTGTATTGCTTTAGTGTCCGTGCGGGTTTTCTACAAACGCTGCCCATTTCTGGTGAAAAGTCTGGCCGAATTCCCCGACACAATCCCAGGTTCGGAAGCCTCACAGCTCGTGGAGGTAGTCGGCCACTGTGTCAATAACTCCCTGCCTTTGTATGAGCCTCCCAGAATGCACTGCAGCACAGAAGGAGAATGGCTGGTGCCTATCGGGAAGTGTGTATGCAAGTCAGGATTCGAGGAACTCAACGGATCCTGTCAAGGTGAGAGGGCAAATTTTTGTGGGTGAGGAAAATTAGTTTTTTCTTTAACAATAATAAGAATTTTTATTCTGTTGGTCTGTTTTATGTTTGGTATGGTTGTCTCTCCACATTCATATGCACTTCCTCAGTTCGCTCGCTCCAATCTGTGTTTATTTTTGTATTCGGGCGTGTTTGTTTTTAGTTTTTTAGTGTGCTTCAGTGTGCACATGTATCTGTTTATTCTTTTTGTAAGAGTTTCTTACCATGCCGGTGTGTTTTTAGCTTAGTAGAGGGTATTCCCCTGAGCCCTGCAGCACTTTGCTGCTCTCATGCAACCGCTGTTCTGCTCTCACTCAAGTCCAAACATTCCCACCGCACACCAGCCTTAACTGTTGTTTCACCTAGAGCCACTCGGCGTTCTCCTCTTCACTCCTCTCCAGTCTTCCTCTGTGCTGTGTTGAATTACTCAGTTTCCTCTTCTTCACTCACTCTTACAATAGACTTTACTTCTGCAGTTAAAAGCAATTGAGTGGCACCAGAAATTTAAAAAATACATGTATCAGAGCCAGGTTTTTACAGTGGCATGAAATTGTATTGCACAAAAGTATATTTCATAACTGTAGAATGTTTAATCTCTCAAGTGTGTGCATGTGGATATTTCCAATTCCTTTTTTGTTTGTAGCTCTCTGGCTGATAGGCCATGAGCTATAGTGAAGGCGCTGTGTCTGGCGTCACTATCGTTATTGTCTTTGTCGTTGTTGTCTTTGTTAGCAATTTCTTCAAACATTTTCTCGGACAAAACTACTGGTCGGATTAAGTTCAGATTTTATATGTGGGACAATGCCTACAAAGTTTGTTCACAGTTTTGAGATACTAAAATGTTTTAATTTTTGATGAATTTTTGAAATATTGAAAATTTGACTTTACTTGTAATGTGCCATATTTTAATGTATAACACTGAATGGTTAGAGATATCAATATAGTTACTTCTGAGCACTGATAGGAAGCCCTATATGAACTTTAATTTAATTTGTTGAGTTATCCTTTGACTGTGAGTGACCTTGAAGGGTCAAACTCAAGGTCACCAATGTATAGGTTTTAACAATTTTCTTCTCAAACTACTAGTCAGATTCATTTCAAATTATGTATGTATCTTCCTTGGGACAATGTTTACAAAGTTTAGTCACATTTTTGAGAATTTTTTATTTTTTGACCAATTTTGGAAGTATTTTAAATTTGCCTTTACTTATAATGGTCCATTTTTTAAATTTATTTTTTTAAAAGTGTATTTATCATTTTTCCACATCAACAACATTGACATCATTAAAGCATTTCTTACAAAAGTTATGAACTTGTCCCCCCCACACCCAACCCCCCATCCAGGTGGCATCCCCGCAAATATATCCACATAAACACTCGCGTATCAAATGGGCTAACAACACCAAAAGAAGAAAAGTAATATATACAAGTACAAAAAACAGACACACTAAAAAATATCTCAAACCAATCTTTGTTGATCATTCTGGTCATACCAGCAACATTCTGGACCTCTGGCAGAAGAAAAAAAGTCCCAGCAGTCAGAGTTTGGGCATTTAGAAGACTGGGATGGCAGTCAAAGAGAGAGAAAGAAAGAAAAATAAATATATTAAGTAAAAACAAGGAGTCAGGCAAAAAGCAGGCTCTTGATATGAGCTATGTAATGGTCTATATTTTGATGGCTTACAGCATGGAAATGGTTACAGATATCAGTATAGTTACTACTGAGCACTGATAGGAAGTCATATATGGACTTTGATTTCATTAGTTGAGTTCTCCTCCTGTGAAAGTACCACATACTTCTGTTGGGAGATTGTTCCCCTGCATCAAGACCACAGGACTCTAACATAGCAGCAGAACCTGACAATCTTACAAATTCAACTTGGTATTGATTCTTAATAGAATATTTTGGTGAGATACAGGGTCATAAATTTTTTGTTTTTGTAATCTATCCATGTGTATATGTGAGCTCATATGAAGCTGAATTTTGCTATATAAAGTGAGAAATGACTCCCTGAGCGCTATCATATTTCAGGAACGTTAATTTCCAGCTAAAGAGTATGTTTGACTAATGAGTTCAAGTCTGATATTTCTGTTTAATTTAACCGATGGTACCCCCAGAAGTCCAAAGGAACATTGTAAGTGCTCAGAAGCTGCACCTCTCGTAGCTGTGATTAGCTAACTATAATCAAAGGGTAAAACATAGCGGCTACATAGTAACGGAGTCTGAACCGTCTCTAGCTTTACTTCATCAGGCATGGAGTCTCTGCAGGGAGATCATTAGGAAATAGCTGTCAGTAGGCCACTGGCCTGCCTCAAGTCATTCTGACACAGACTGTACAGTCACCCAGATTATTACAGATCCACAGCTGACAAGGCAGAAAAAAAAGAAAATACCTGAGAGCTTATTTATACTTTACTGTATGATTACAACAACAATATGGCTTTGTTTTCCATCTTTAGTGACGAGGACTGAAACCTTCAGCTAAATATATGTGTCATACAGAAAAGCAACCCTGTACCACAGACTTATGAGCGTGATTATTTCATGGATATGGAAAACATTCATATCATGCATTATTCCAGCTAGTACATCTGGCATATGCAAGACTTTTGTTAATATTATGTTAATGCAGTGACATTGTCTTAGTTGTAAGTTTTTTTTGTCTTCGTGTACCTCAGCAGGAAAGTGATTTGTTTTGAGAGAGATCAACGAAAACGGCAGCTGAGTCTTCTTCTTCTTCTTTTTTTTTTTTTTTTTGCACAGGTTGAGTTTGACAAAGGCAGTAAAAGAGGGTTTTTTCCATTGTTCCCTATTCACAAAAGGGTTGTGTTACTCTGATGACACTGTAATAAAATCTGACAAAACCGTAAATTTGTACAAAAGGTCAACGAACCACTCGGTGTCCTGTTATGTCGGCCTCTTTGCATTAAAATAAATGTTTAGAATTGCTAAAAACTAATTTGATTCTGGAGATTAAACATGTGTAAACAAACGTGAATGTGAGCTGTTTGGACCAAACTCATTTCCAGCAATTAAAGAAGCTGCAGGAATTTTTAAATTTTTTTTTACCTGAAGCTGTGAATGCAGATGAGACTGCTAAACTGACAGGCTTTGAAACTGTGCATAGAGAGACTCATGGCAGGGTTCCTCTCTCAGCTTTGTCACCATATGTGTGCGCTTCAGCAAACACCTTTTCATGAGAATTTCAGTAACTTACATTGAAGTGTAAAGTATTGAAATCAGTTTCTGAGGTGTTGAAAGAGAGCTCAGGTTCTGTACTGGGAAGCGTTATGTATTCAGTGTCTTTCTTTTGTGTTGGTTGCTGTTTTGATTTGATAGTCTTCCACTGAACATCTGATGAGCAGGGTTTAAGAGCCTGGCGGTGCAGTTGTTTAGTTTTCCTCAATTCCATCTATTTCTTTTTTCTCTCAGCTGGTGTCGCTTGTAGTGTTTTGAGGTGCTCAAGCAATACATTTCTGTGTCTGTGTGCAGTAAATGTTGTATTATATCATGTCCAGCCTTTTCTTTTAATGCTGTAGATAATGGATGTCAAACTCATTTTAGTTCTTTGACCACATACTGCCCAATGCGATCTGAACTGGGATGAATTAGTGAAATAATAAAATAATAAATAAATAACATCAGCACACAACAGTTTTTATCTCTGTTTTACAATGAAAAAGTAAAATTACATAATGAAAATGTTTACATGTACAGACAAATTGTCCGTTAAAAAATATGAATAACAAAAACAACTATGAAAAACTGAAATTCATTAAGAAAAGTAAGTGCAATGTTAATAATTTTATTTATTTTATTCCTCAGCTTCTCATTTACACATGTGCGTTACAACTTGCAGATCACAGTGGATCTACAAATGCACAACACATTTAGTAACAGGCAGGTTATTGTTAAAATTCCACTTACTTCTCTTAAGACATTTCAGGTTGTTCATATTTGTTCAGGTTATTCCCATTTTTTGTGAAAGGATTTTTTGTAAATGTAAACATTCTCACGTGATGTTACTTTTTTTTTTACAATAAAACAAAGAGAAAAATTTGGAGTTGTCAGTATTTATAGGTTATTACGATAGTATTGAAACACTTCAGAATGAATTGGGCTGAATGTGGAACCTAAACTAAAATGATTATTAATATCTTCAGTGTAATTTTTGCTTTTCCCAAATTTCTCCAAGGGGCCGATGTTGGCCCGCAGGCCATATGTTTGACATCCCTGCTGTAGCTGCACGCCCTACGCCACATTTTGAATCAGTGGATTGTGGATTAAAGTACAATGTGTAAAAGAAAATGTGTGTGTGGGTCCTGGTCTGTATGCTGACTAGTAGAGCATGATTTAATGCAGCCTTTGTGAATGTAGGCCACATCTCTTCATGGACAGCTCTTTTTCATTTCTCTTTGTCTTTGCAGCTCTTTCTCACTTTTACAGTTTGGGTTCTTTCTGAGTGTTAGCTGTCTGGCTTATTGTCTATACTTCACTTTCTCTTTTTCCCAGCTTTCACCCCTTTTGTCTGTTTTCTCACGTTACGTCTTTGAATTGTCTCTTCATTTGTCCTTTCTTTTTTCTCCAGCTTTCTTGCCACCACCTACATCATTTGTGCCCCTTTTACACTCTTGTCAATTCCTTTCATTCCATTTACCCCTTCACTGCTCTCACATGTCAAATTATTATGTCTTTTAGATTTTAAGGTCTAATTAGTGCTCTTTAGGGAAAATTGAAGAAATTAATAGTGGTCTTAAACCTTTTTCTCTGCTGTCAGCACATGCCCAACAGTGGATCATTTCACAGATCTGAGGTACAATAAAGTGGACAGTCTCAGTTAGGGCTGTGCAATTAATTGAAATTCAATTACGATTTCGATTATTACACGCAACGATTACAAAATTATGTAATCGAGAAAAAATGATTATTAATTTTGAGTTGTTTTAATTCACGCACATGCAAGCTACCATGAGCTGCTCTGCCCCGCCCCCCTCTAAGCTACTGCTGCCTGCTAGCCTGCAGGTCCACCCCAAGAGGAAAGTTGTACCTAGCGGTCTGGAAAAACGGCAGGAGAATCACAGCAGAAGTGCTTGGTAAACAAAAAAGGCAAGTCAAATTCAATTGTATGGAATCACTTTGGGTTTGATGAAGAAGACGAAGAGCAAAAACACATCACATGCAAAAAGTGTTTGGTAGTTGTGTCCGCACCGACCGCTAACACAACAAACTTTTTTAACCATCTAAAGTTTAACCACTGCCACCTTTATCATAATCTTTATCTTATGAGAAACTAAAACGCATAAAAACAACTTCGTCCGCAATGCAATCTTCAGTCTCCGAATCTCTTTACGCTGCAACTCCCGTATTAACCTAACCCTAACCCGTATAACCCTAACGTGCGTATTCTATAGGGTGTCCCATAAGTCTCCATACATAGGAAAAATAAACGTTTCTTGACATAAACCATTTTTATTTATATAATATGCTCTATATGACTGCCATTTTGTCGGGAACACATTTCAATGCGTGTCCTCCACTGCTGAAGAACTATAAAGAAGAAATATAAAGAAATAC